>NC_080175.1:70827251-70899751 GCF_950295315.1 Erinaceus europaeus
AATAATTAATAATAATAATAATCTTTGACAAATAAATTATTTCCCTCCAAATAACACAAGTACTATTTCACAACACACAGTGATAAGATGTTACTTGTATGCATACCTTTAAATAGTTTTATTTCTCTAGTTGGAAGGTTATCATCCTGTTTTCAACACTAAATGAACACTTTTTTCAGCCTTTCACTGTCCACTTGTTTTCTAACTTTGGCAACTTTTGTACCTTTCCTCTCAGGTAGAAAGTAGTCAAGTAATTTAGCTTACTTCCATGGATATATAATACTGCTTAATGTTCTATATTACTAGAGTCATAGTCTCATATTATATGTATTCTTGGACTTAGAGGGTAGAGGTTGTATAAGCATGGACTTATTAATTCTAAAGTGTATTCATTAATTTCATAATTTACTATTACTATCTATTTACAGGAAGTATTTTTGTGACTCAATCTTTTGTATTATTTTTATGCCTTTTTAAAATTTTATTTATAAAATAGAAAAACTGACATAACCATAGGATAAGAGGGACACCTCCACACAATTCCCACCACCAGAACTCCACATTCCATCCCCGCCCCTGGTAGCTTTCCTATTTTTTAACCCTCTGGGAGTATGGACCCAAGGTCATTGTGGGATGCAGAAGGTGGAAGGTCTGGTTTCTGTAATTGCTTCCCCGCTGAACATGGGCGTTGACGGTTGATCCATACTCCCACCTACCTCTCTCTTTCCCTAGTGAGGCAGGGTTCTGGGAAATCGGAGAAGATACTTTTGTATTATTTTTAGAAACAATTTAATGAAGAGAAAGATCTGAAATGTAAAAGTCACTAAATGTTTAAAGTTTACTAATGTACACTTATCACCTAAAGGTAGAATAGTTCCAGTAGCTAGAAATTCCCAATTCATTTTATATATTTTTAAAAAGGGTCTGCTTGCTTGATCATAGTCTCCATGATGTCATATATCTTGACTTCACTGCCACTACTGTACTTTTAGCATGTCACAAGAAGTTGAGACATATTTCTCTCTGAAAAGTAAAAGGGATGGCTGATGAGATAGTATAATGGTTCTGCAAAGACTTTCATGCCTGTTGCTCTAAGTTCCCAGGGTCAGTCCCTAGCACCACTATCATTCAAAGCTGGGCTGTGTCCTGATTAAACAAACAAAAATCAATGTCAGAAAAATAAGATGGTCAAATATTGTTATAGTACTGAAGTTACATAATCATTTACTGGAGTAATGAAGTGTTTGTTTGTTTGTTTATTTATTTATTTATTTTGCCCAAGGGTCTCAGACTTTATTCCAATTCAGAAAAGCAAAATCCCCAGTTTGTAAACAACACAGTGAAGCCCAGTGTTGAAGAAAGCAGAAAATTTTGTTTCAGTGCATAAATTATCTACTGGCAAGAGAAACTTTCTAGAAAAATATCATAGTGGAAAATTAGTGCAGTGGAATTGAAGAGTTCAGTGTGGAGTTGGCCAGCTTTATGGAGATAAAGAGAATGCCTAAAGAACTCTCAGTCAAGAAGTACCATGGACTACTATGGTTATGTCTTTTTCTTTTATTTTATTTCCCTTTCTTTTGTTTTATTTTCTTTTTTGCAGCTTTTTTTTAATTTCTTTATTGGGGGATTAATGTTTTATTGTCAGTAGTAAATACAATAGTTTGTATATGCATAACATTCCTTAGTTTTCCACATAACAATACAACCCCCACTAAGTCCTCTGTCATGGTTATTTCAGCTGCTAAACCTTTCCTATCAGTTTTGTGGATTTTGCCTCGAACTAAACCCTAATCCCACTTTCTGCTTTCTCCTTTGTTTTCACTCTAGCCAAAGCCATTATTAACTATAACCTGGACAACTACAGCTGTCCCTCACTAATCCCATTGCTTCTTTTCACAGAACTTCCAGTCCATTTTCTGTTGTATCCTAAATGATCTTTCAGTAGCTTATGTCTGATCATGTTGTGTTTAATGTTGGCTCTTTTTTTTTTTTTTATCAAACTGAACATACATTAGGCCAGATATTTATTTCCGTTATATTATTCCATATGTTTTGATTCCTTGGGGGTGACAACCTAAAACATGAAATATGAGATTTTGTAAGTTTAAGCAAATTAAAATTCATATTAATTTGGCTTTTCTATTTCAAAGAACAGAGAAACTTAACGATTGTATTACTTTTAAAATTAAAAATAACCAGACCTGCTTTGAGCTCTAATTTTTTTTTCATGACTGTGTGGCCTTATTTACTTTCTGAAATACTGATTTTTGTGGTTGCTGTTGTTAATTTAGCATTCTCATATATGTCAAGGTTTTGCTTTTTTCCACAAAATATTCTAGAAGGATAAGGAATGGGGACCCTGTCCTGTACTGCAATAGTAGTCTATGTAGCTATCATTATTCGTAGAGGAATTTATCAGAATATATTACATTGTGTAAATTGTAGAATTCTCATATTATCTGACCCAAATCTGTTTCTTTGTCCTAACCTTGTATAGACTATTTGCTAGTCATTATATTTGCAAATATTCATGGAAATTTTTATTGCAATATTTTGAATTAAGGTATTAGCATACTCAGACCAGAGGATGTTGGGAAGTATCCAGAAAGCATAGCATATATCTCTGTGAAAGTATGTGGAACAATCTTTGAGTCATCTTTGTTAAGTAAAAGGAAATGCCAGGGAAATTGTGTGCATTAAAGTACCTTTTGAATGAAGTCAATTAGGGATTGGGAGGTAGCACACCTGACAGAAAGTACACACTACAGAAGAACCAGGTCCAAAGCCCCCAAGTCCTCATCTGCAAGGGGGTACTTCATGAGTAGTGCTGAAATTGTCTCTCTTTCTCACTTCCCTCTGAATTTCTCTTTGTCTCAATCCAAACTCTGTCTCAATCCAAAATAAACTTTAAAAAGTAAACTGAAATTAAAAAATCATATACAGCTTCTTTAAAATTTGTATAAAAAGCAACTTAATTGTATTAAATAAGTCAGCATATATTTAAATTATGAAATTACATAAATTTGAGCCATAGAGGAATAGATTCTCACAAGCACTGCTTTACTAAAACAATTATATGAAGAAAAATAATCATAGAAAACCCTTGTTGGAGCGCAGCTAGGCCACTGTGGAAGTCTCTACTCTGAAGGTAGGTGAACACATGGACAGCTGTCAAATGAAGGAAGGGGGTCTGGACTGATTGGGCATTTCTTTACTGGTGTCATGGAGATAGCCAGATGTCATTGTCACCAGCAGCCAGCAGTGCAGTGGCACAGTTGGGACAGAATAGACACAGTGTGCTCTTAAACACTGGCCTCAGGGCACTGCCCAGGAGTGACCATGACCATGATGCTGCCTCTGAAGTGGGAAAGGAAAACTATAAAAGAGGTACTCAAGCCCTAAAAATATTGTGTCATCAGGGACAGAGTGAAATCAATGGAACTGGAGGTGATTGTGCTGAGTAAACTAAGTTAAAAGAAAAAGGGGACTAAAAGTAGAAGAAAACTAACTATTGATGATTTCACATATATATATATATATATATATATATATATATATATATATATATATATACATATATATGAAACACATTGTTTCAAAAGCTATAAAGCATACTCCAGAAAAGCCATGGTAGTTATCACAACAACGGTGGGGAATAAATGAAGAGTCCTGTTAAGTTTGACTCACTAATAACTAATTTATATATGTATATATATATATATATATATATTAGATTATCTGTATTTTTTAGTTTCATGTGTATGTATATAATGCTTATAGACATCTACACGTGAGCATGTCAGCATGTATATGAACTTTAAAGTAGTGAATACTTTTTGGAAATATACTATTACTTGGAAATATACTCTCCCTGAAAGTATTCAGTACAAAACCTAGAGCTTTTGTCTTACTATTAAACTGACTGTTTGTATTTAGTTCTGATACAAGTTATGTAGGAGCCTAGTATGTCTTCTAGGTCAAATTAGCATTATGAGTTTCACAGATACCACCTTGCTTATATCTGGCTTCATCTTGGTCTGGTATCCAGAACTAATCTCATTGGGCAACTGTGATTTTTCCCTTGCATTTCTGTTTCAACATTGGGCTTCTGTTTTCTCATTATTACATAAATTTCTAAACATATAAATTTAGCTGAGGTAGATTCTTGAAAATTTGTTGTAACTATATTTTTTAAAGATTGTGCATTTCCTGTTGGTAATAAAACAGATTTGGATCATTAAATCTTTGTTATTATGTGATACGGGTTTGAGAATGTCAATGTTTTTGAATTTCTGACTGTCTATGGAGAGCTATTCACTCTTAATATCAACAATGGCTCTTTGAGAGGTGTTAGATATAAAATGAAATGTTATAAATATAGCACATTATCACCATTTTCTTTAAAACTTGAAATACTTTTGAAATTCTGAATGGATGAAGTAAATCCTGAGTTCATGCAGAAAGTGGCTGATGTCTTCTTTTGAACTGAAAAATGAATTTGACTTTAATATAACACATTCCAAAAATAGTCATTTTGCTCTCACATGATTTATATTTTCTTTGAGGCAACCTGTCAAGTTCATTGTATAACAATAGTATGAAGAGAAAGTGGGCATAGACTATTCTGTATCTGTTTGATTTGTGTATCTCAATAACACACCATAAGTTGAGTATAAGTAGACTTTTTTATGGAAACCTCAAAAGAATGATAAAAAAAAAAGGCAATAGAACAATACACATGACCAGAAGGAGCAATAAGAACCTGGAAAGTTTCTCTTGGACGGTATATGGATAGTATTTGTCAGTAGAGTAATGTGGCTCATTTATATTGTACTTATTCTTCAGTGGAACTCAAAGCACTTTATGGGCCCTCTCATTAATCCTAAAGCCTTGCTATGAGTTAGGTATTTGACAGTTTTTATGCTCCCTTTATGGCTCAGGAGATTACCATTTAAGGGGTGTCATTGTGCAGGAGTTTCCAAAGTGTTCAGAAAACAACCAGTGGGTTTAAACTATATGAACAGATGAGAAGAACCTTTTTATTTTATTCTTCTTGGTTGTAGAATAATGTGCCCATGAAGTTAAATAATAAATGTAATTTTTTTCTGCCTTCGGGATTATCACTGGAGCCTGTGCCAGCAGTACAAATTTACCACTCCTGGTGGCTATTTTTTTCTCTTTTCTATTTGGTTTGATAGGACAGAGAGAAATTGAGAGAGGAAGGGGAGATAGAGAGTGAGAGAGAAAGATAGACACCTGCAGACCTGCTTCATAGCTTGTGAAACTTCCTCCCTGTAGATGGGGAGCAGGGGTTTGAACCCAGAAACTTGCACAGGTGCTTCTGCACAGTACTACGTGCGCTTAAGTGGGTGCCCCACAGCCCGGCACCCCTAAATGTAATTACTTAAATTATCCTAATTTTTTTATCAGTGAGGCTTCTCCTACCAAACATATCAATAATACATTTGTTTCTCTTCATGTCCAGAATTAAGCCTTAATTGCTTGCTTAAGTTATCACATGGTTGCTGTGCTCAGTGGTAATTCTCCTGCTGCAGGCTTTTATGTGGGTCTTTCTCTTTCTGCTTCCAGAGACATTAGAGTCCAGGGAAGTACTACTTCCTGTTGATGGGTTGTAGTTGCTTCTTAACACTTTTGACACTAGGACCTAAAGTTTGGAATTAAAAGAAAATAAGTTTTTGAGTCCAATGCTGTTGACTTGAATCTTTTCAGGGCTTCTGAGGTTCAGATTCCTTTTTTTTTTTTTTCTTTTTTCGATTTGGAAATAGAAAGGGCATGTGAGATGTATGGATACATATATGCCAAAGACCAACTTTTCCTTTCCATGTCTTTCTTTCTTTTCTTATTTCTTTGTGGGTGTATTAATAGTTTACAGTCGACAAAAAAAATATGTCTGTGCATATGTATCATTCCCCAGTTGTGCACATAACAATTCAAACCCCACTAGGTCTTCCTCTACCTTCATGTTCCAGGACCTGAATGCTCCCTACAACCCCAGAGTCTTTTACATTGGTGAAGTACACCAACTCCAGTCCAAATTCCATTTAACATTTCCCCTTCTGATTTTGTTTGTCAACTTCTGTCAATGAGTGAGAACATTCCATATTCATCCTTCTGTTTCTAACTTATCTTATTTAACATGATTCCTTCAAGTTGCACCTAAGATGGGGTGAAGAAGGTGAATTCACCATTTTTAGTAGCTGAGTTGTAAGTGTTCCACTGTGTATATACATATATCACAACTTACTCAGCCAGGCACAACTCTTTCTGCTTTTGTAGTTTTCATTGCATTACCTCTTCTGCACAGTCAGATCAATATTTTCAAACTTGACTTGCATAGTACCAGTACTTAAAACGCTATAGAGCTTAAAATGCTGTACTTAAAACGCTATAGTACTTAAAACACTATAGAGCTCTTTGGTACCTATGCACTACTGCACTTGGTAACCTGTGTTCTGTATTGGGTGAGGCATCTGATATATTTTGAATCTTCTGTTTATTTATAGTTCTCCTTCTGCTCACTCTCTTTCCAACTCAACCCAACTGCCAGAAAACAAAAATTAAATGGTATTGTTAAAGATCTGTCCTCCAGAGTAACTTCTGGGACTTCCTGACTTCTCCAGTTTTTAAAGACCCCATTCATTCCCTATCTCATTAATGATTTATTACGTGAAGCTGCTTAAAAATCTCTATATTATTTTCTTTTGAGTTTATCTTCTCTTCAATATACACCATCAATACAGCAAGATATGAGAGCACACTATTTCAAGCCATATTCTATTTGTGATTAAAATTAGCTCTAGCAATATTATAAAACAGTAACAAGTTAGGAGAAAAGTAACAATGTGTTAAAACCTTTCACATTACCTCTTCATTTTATTTAATCATGATAGAATATTCACTTCCAGTTTGGATGTAACTACATAAATATAGTCTCTTTTGACACCAAGATTAAAAAAAAAAACTCACCTTTAAATTTCTTCCAAAATTATAAAAAGAAAAAAAAAAGTTTTTCAATTTGATGTAGTCAGATTGGTTTGTTTTTGCTTTAGTCTTCCTTGCAATTGGGTTTGTTTCATCAAAGATGTCCTTGAGGTTTAGGTGGGAAAGTGTTCCACCAATATTTTCCTCTTAAGTATTCCATAGTTTCTGGTCTAACATCCATGAACCTTTCTACACTGCCGGTGGGAATGTAAATTGGTCCAGCCTCTTTGGAAAGCAGTCTGGAGAACTCTCACAAGACTAGACATGGACACGGACCTTCCATATGACCCAGTAATTCCTCTCCCAGGGACATACCCCAAGGACTACATAACACTGAGCCAAAAAGATATGTGTACACTTATGTTCATAGCAGCACAATTTATAATAGCTAAAACATGGAAGCAACCCAAGTGTCCAACAACAGATGAGTGGTATATATACACAATGGAATACTACACAGCTATTAAGAAAAATCAACCCACCTTCTCTGACCCATCTTGGATGGAGCTAGAAGGAATTATGTTAAGTGAGCTAAGTCAGAAAGATAAAGACGAGTATGGGATGATCCCACTCATCAACAGAAGTTGAGAAAGAATAACAGAACGTGAAACTACATTTTTCTGTTTGCAACTTGCCACTTTCAGTTTTTATCCCATAATACCCGCTTCTGTTCCTGGTTTCACTATCTTTTTTCTCTCCCGCTTCCAGACCAGAAGAAGGGCTAGCATGCAGAGTGGCAGGCGGCCATTGCAGTTTGGTGCCATGTAGCCTAACCCACTGTGCTCACACCCAACTCTGGAGCATTCCCGCATCAATAAAGAATTGCATTCCCACTCCACCATGAGTTCCTGGTCTCTCTCCCACGTTACTGAGTAAGCAGCAACCCAGGTTGGCTCCAGTAGAGTTCTCTCCAACCCAGGGAGCATGTGCTCGGGAAGAAACACCCTCACGCTACCCCGGCATCCATGGATGGCAGTGTGATCCTTTCACCATCTATCTTCTCCTCCACCCCCTTTCTTTTTGTTCTTTGTTTGTAAGAATACAAATGAGATGGAAAAGATAGATAGATACTCAGCAGTGTGATATATGAATTTAGACTTTGGTTCATCTTCCACAGTAATATAAAAGAATAAAGCAGGGGACCAGGTGGTAGAAGACCTGGCTAAGTGCTCATATTACAATGCACGAGGACCTGGGTTCAAGACCTGAGTTCCCACAAAAAAAAAAAAAAAAAGAACGTGAAACTAAAAGCAGGGTTTGACTAAATTTGGAGTAGGGCACCAAAGTAAAAAACCTGGGTTGAGGGTGGCGGAAATGGTTTTTATGTACACTCCAATTAATTTGTAGTCATATAAATCACTATTTAAGTACTATGAGAGGTGAAAAACTGAATGTCTCAAACTTTTTAAAGTACAGACTGAGTCTTTTTAATACATGGCTGAGTTTTTGATATGTTGACCCTCTTAAAAGCTTAGTCCAGCGAGAACAGAAGCAACCAGTGGCATAACTATACACAAATAATGTCAAAGGACATAAAATATGGTGATGATGCATATGATACAGCAAATCTTAACAAAGGGATTTTTTCAAAGTTAACCCAATTGCCAAACAATGTGATTATAGCAATAACTAGCTATTGTCTTCTTAAACCCTAAGACAGCAGGAACCTCCCGCTTCCTCTATAGAGTCTGTATTTCCCCCAGTCCTGGAACCTCTGGAGTGGGGCTCACTTTCCTGCATGCTTTTCTCAAGTCATACCAAATGATATTGAATCCACTAATCCCAGCCTAATCAATACAACGAGTAACACCTCAGCATACTTCACTTCAGACTGTGTCCAGAGACATCAGGCATGGAATGTCATCCCTTCACCCTCATTACTCAGGTGAGACCTTTCCTTTCATGGTATTCTCTAATTCCATTCCAGGAGGTTCACTTCCTAACAAAGTCCCAAAACCTAGATATAGACCAGATCCAGTAAGACAGAGCATATGTTCACATGTATCCATAAATTAGGGCAAAATATATACCTGAAAGCAAAAGTACACAATAGTTTGTAGTGAGTCAGTATCAAGTTCATAATGAAATAGTGTCTATTTAAACTTAGATACCCTTCTCACCTATTTCCTATTACAGTTTGTTTCACTTACTCCAAAGCTAACCTTATAAAAGCAAGGACTGCAAAAGCTTAATAAGGGCAAGAGACTGGCATACTTTAAGGATGACTATTTAGTCACTATCAGGCCATTCCACCAGCTGGGACCCTAATCGGGGATTAGGACCCTAATCTGAGATTCCCAAACAGACTTGATGGGCCTAGACCTTGAATAAATCCCTCTCTCCGTTGTTACAGGTCATTTCTATCAGGAATAACACTATAGATCCTTTTGTGGGCCCCCATAGGACCTGGCCCTCAACTTGGATCATCACACCAAAAGCAAATACATATATCCCAGGAGAAGAAGGGTTAATTATTTCCCACTTTCAAGGATCAGACATAAAATAAGTCAATCCAGAAATAAAGTACTGGTTTCCTGCCTATTCTTGTAAACAGCCTCATAAAGTAGTATGCTCTCATTGCAATCTGGTATGAAGAATTTTATTGTAAATTAATGATTGTATTCTTTCATAACATCCACCCATCCACACTGTTTATTTGCAGTCTTTCAAAAAAAAGGCAAATTACACTTTTTCTCAAACTAGAAATTTCCACAAATCACTCCAATGTTCATACCCTTCATGTTTGAGATCGAAGCTTCTCCAGGGGGAAACTTCTGATGAGGCTGCTCCACTGATATCACGTGGAATGTGCAGATGGCCAATTATTCTAGTTATGAATCTAGATGGCTCTCCTCAAAGAACACATTAGATGTTTTATCTGTCTCTGAGTTTGCTTTTCTTATAATATAGTTTATAGCATATTTTGAAATGTTCTTGTTTTGGGGGTGCTTTAGGGAATGAAGTCATCTTGGAGTAGACAGTTGGTGAGTGCAGGGGAAATTAAGTATTTAGCATCATGTAGAAAAGGCAATCAGTTCTCATTTAACGCATTATCCCTCCAGTATAGGATTAAAGACACATTTTCAATATCTTTGTATTACTTCCATTACGTATGGCTCACTAACAAATGATACATTTATAAATTCATGGAGAACTCCCTTTGCCAGTGCATTATTTCTAGGGTGTAAAGGCTTAAATAAGAAACATGATTTTGTTTTTATAGTAGCAAACAGACAGGGTAGCTAATATAATGGCTATGCAAAAGATGTTGAGACCTGAGACTGTAGTGCCAAGCTTCCCCCACTGCACCATCATAAGCCAGAACTGAGTAATGCTCTGATAAAAATAATAGAAATAAATTATTACTACTACTGCTGCTGCTTTTTAATATTTTTTCCTTTTATGGGGAGATGATGTTTTAAATTTGACAGTAAATACAATAGTTTGTACATGTATAACATTTCTCAGTTTTCCACATAACAATACAACCCCCACTAGGTCATCTGTCATCCTTTTCCAGGACCTGTATTCTCCCCTACTATTGTTAATAACTATAATAATAGCAATGATTTTTTACTGATTTAAAAATGATAAACAAGAACGTAGGATAAAAGGGGTACAATTCCACACAATTCTCACCACCAGAGTTCAGCATCCTATCCCCTCCATTGGACGCTTTATTATTCTTTATCCCTCTAGGAGTATGCATTATTTAAATATGGCATACGGTGATACTGAGAATTGAATCTGGGACTTCTGAGCCTTAGGCATAAAATTGTGCTGCAATTCCTTCAATACCACGGGGACTGGGTTTTTTACTTTTTTATAGCCCCATTTTTTTATTCTTGTTTTTATTTCACGTGTTAGTGACTTGAGTCTCCCAATATGTCTTTGGTTTTAAGATCCTGCAATGTTTCACCAATATTTTCTTTTATGTGGTCTAGTGTCTATATCTTCAATTCATTTTGATCTGATTTTGGTACAAGGAGTTAGAAGAGTATAGATATCACTGTCCAATTGTTCTAGCAACATTTGCTGAAGAAACCTTTTCCCCATTGAATGATTTTGGCCCCTTTTCCATATATTAAGTGATCGTATATGTATGGACTTATTTCTGAGCTTTCAATTCTGTTTCATTGATTCTGGCTCTACTTTTTTTCCCAGTACCATCCTGTTTTAGTTACTATTGCTTTGTAATATAAACTGAAGTTGGGGGCTGTAAAATGTCCATTTTTTATTCATTTTTCTCAGAAGGGTATTGCTGTTTGTGGGGTTTTGTGGTTCTACACATTTTTGGATGAGTTGTTTGATTTCCTTGAAAAGTATCATAGGGGTCTTGATAAGGATTAATTGAAATTGTATGTAATTTTTGGTAGAATGGCCATTTAATATTTTTTTTCAATTCAGGAACAAATAATGTTCTTCCATTTCTATGTGTCCTCTATTTTATTAATATTTTATAGTTTTCCTTGTAAAGGTCCCTCACCTCCTTTGTTCATGGCATCTATTATTATGATCTTAACAGACTATTATTAAGAACCATTCATTGCCCCCCAAAAGAATAAACATTCTTTTCAGGTGCGCACAGAATATTCTCAAGAATTGACCATGTATTGAGACACAAAGATAGCCTTAAAAAATATATGGGGAGTCGGGCTGTAGTACAGTGGGCTAAGCGCAGGTGGCGCAAAGCACAAAGACAGGCATAAGGATCCCGGTTCGAACCCCGGCTCCCCACCTGCAGGGGAGTTGCTTCACAGGCGGTGAAGCAGGTCTGCAGGTGTCTATCTTTCTCTCCTCCTCTCTGTCTTCCCCTCCCTCTCTCCATTTCTCTCTGTCCTATCCAACAACAACAACAACAATAATAACTACAACAATAAAACAACAAGGGCAACAAAAGGGAAAAAATAAATAAAATAAAAAAATATATATATGGACATTGAGATCATGATTTTTTTTTCCAGATGATGAGATTAGAAATCAACTACAGGGGGTTGGGCAGTAGCGCAGTGGGTGAAGCGTACATGGTTGAAGCACAAGGACCAGAGTAAGGATCCTGGTTCAATCCCCCGGCTCCCCACCTGCAAGGGGGTTGCCTCACAAGCGGTGAAGCAGGTCTTCAGGTGTCTTTCTTTCTGTCCCTTTCTCTGTCTTCCCCTCATTTTCCATTTCTCTCTGTCCTGTCCAACAACAGTGACATCAACAACAATAATAATAACCACAACAATGATAAAACAACAAGGACAACAAAAGGGAAATAAATAAATATTTTAAAAAAGTAATCAACTACAAAAATACAAGAAGAAATTCCCCCAAAACATGAATTATGAGTTTTAGGCTTATGATTAGACAAACCAAACTAATTTCTAAATTTGATATAGTCATTGATCCAAAAAATATCTACTGAGGTGCTAAGCCATGGGAGTGCAGCAGTGAATGAAATCCCAGAGACTTATATTCTGACCAGTGAACAGAAAGCAACAATGGAATTAGAGCAGAGTAGACTATATTAAATCTATATGCAAGAACTTATGTGGGGGCCACATATGAGACTCAGGCAGCAACCAAGAGTTTATAGAGGGCTAGAGAATGGGAAAGCTATCATGGGAGGAGGTGGGTTAAGGAGATTGGGTGGTGGGAATTGTGTGGAGTTGTACCCCTCCTACCTTATGGTTTTGTTCGTTAATCCTTTCTTAAATAAAAAATTTAAAAAAATTGTCATAATACAAAGTTTAAAAATTATTCATCTTTTTATTTCCTTATGTCATTTTATTTAGAGTGTTAGTTGTTTATAGTACAGCTACTGATACCTGGGTAAAATTTCTCATCTCGCTATGATAAGTGTCTGCAAGAGCCTCTGATCCCCAACTTAGGTCCTTTTCCACCATCATGCACCAGTCAATCAACTTTTAGACCTGTACTTTACATTAATTCAAGAGGAGGTAGATTCTTGAATAGTAATTTCAATCTTAATTATGAAAAAACTACTAGTAACACAAGATCTTTATGGTAAAAAAAAAGTCCACATAAATATATCTATGTTTATATACATAGAGAAAGGGATTATATAACATGACACATACCCAAGTGACTATTTTCTTTTTAACAACAACCAAAGCATCACAGTGCTGAATTTCACAACCTTGAGGGTTATGAGCTACTGATTTAATAAAACAGCAGCTGTATATACCAGGGCAGCAGTATGGCCAGCCAATTTAGTGCACTGGCCATTTCAGGGAAATAACTGTAAATATAGTTGGCTAAAATAAAAATGAAAAAAAATCTGTGCCAAACTTTGAGTGGTCTCACGTCTGTCAACGTGGCAGTCCTTTTTTTGGAGGAAATCAGATCACACACTCTGAGATAGCATCACTGATAGCTAGCAACTTAGTCATTTAATATTTGAGTTTTTCTCATAAGAGTTCAGCACTGCAAAATGTGTTTTAAACACCCCAGCTTTTTAAGCTCTCTGCTTTCTTTGGCTCTGTGACAAATGGAGAGTATTTGCATTTGAGGTATGTCAGTCTTTACTATAGTGTATTTTAGTACTTGAGCCCCTAGAAAAGAAGATAGAAATCACTCTCTTTTACTCAGTTCTTGCTCTTTGGTTTCTGTTTATTAGAAGTTTTTGTCCTTCTTTAATATCCTACTGCCTTTCAGCCACCACACTGTAGATGCTACAAAAGAAAAGAAAAAGAAGAATATAGAGGTCAATTGGAATATTTAAAAAAAAAAACTTCTTTTTAAAAAATATTTATTCACTTTTATTGCCCTTGTTTTTCATCGTTGTTATAGTTATAATTGTTGTTGTTATTGATGTCGTCGTTGTTGAATAGGACAGAGAGAAATGGAGAGATGAGGGGAAGACAGAGAGGGGAAGAGAAAGATAGACACCTGCGGACCTACTTCTCTGCTTGTGAAGCAACTCCCCTGCAAGTGGGGAACTGGGGTCTCAAACCGGGATCCTAATGCCAGTACTTGAGCTTTGTGCCATGTGCACTTAACCTGCTGTGGTACCGCCTGACTCCCCTGGAATTTTTATTCATGACTGAAAGTGGAATAATTGTAATTTTGTCCTCCAAATTGCCAAATTTATCTTCCTTTCTACTGGATGGTTTCTCTCAGATATAGAATACAGATAAGCAAGGCATAAAACCTCATTTAAAAAACTTGTAACCAGGGGGCAGGCAGTGGTGAACCTGGTTAAGTGCTACATTACAGTGTACAAGGACCCAAGTTCAAGCCCCTGGTCCCTGCCTGCAATGGGAAGGCTTCACAGTGATGAAGCAGGGCTGCAGGTGTTGGTCTCTCTCACTCAATATCTATCCCCTCAAGTTCTCTCTGTCTCTATCCAATAATAAATAAATATTTAAAAAAAATAGTAACCATGGAGTCAGGTGGTAGCACAGTGGGTTAAGCGCACGTAGAGCAAATAGCAAGGACCAGCCTAAGGATCCTGGTTCGAACCCCACTCCCCACCTGCAGGGGAGTCACTTCACAGGCAGTGAAGGAGGTCTACAGGTATCTTTCTCTCACCCTTCTGTCTTCCCCTCCTCTCTCCATTTCTCTCTGTCCTATCCAACAATGATGACATCAATAACAACATCAATAACAACTACAACAACAATGAAAAACAAAAAGGGCAACCAAAGGGAAAATAAACAAAAAAATAAAATAAAAATAGTAAACTGCCTCTTTTTGTGAAAACTGTGGTGTGGGCTGGGCAGTGATGCACCTGGTTAAATGCACACGTTAATTACTTTGCACAAAGACCCTGGTCAAACCCTGTGTGTGTGTGTGTGTGTGTGGGGGGGGGTGCTTAACAGGTGAATCAAGTGCTGCAGGTATATCTATCTCCCAGTCCCTCTCTGTTTCCCATTCTATCTCAATTTCTCTCTGTCCTATCAAGTAAAAGGAAAAAATAAACTATGGTGCTTCTTAGACAGAAGAGGAGAGGGGAGTAATATTGGTGGTAGAGGTGGTAAGTTGTACACATACACTTAGGTGTACACATAGGTGTGTACACATACACTTAGGTGTACACATAGGTGTGCAACTGTACCTCTGAAATCTTAAAAAAATGAAACTGTGAGGGGTATGATATTGAAAGCCTCAGGAGAATTTGGAAAACCAACTGCAGAAACTCTCAAGGCACCTTATGGAAGAAGAATGTCATTATTTATGTTATACGTGACCTTTAAGGGGCTTGCTTTATCCACCTAAAGGTTTTCCTTGGATATAGTTAATACTGTTGCCATTAATTGAATTATAAATAATAAAAAAAACTCCCCTCATCTGTGACACCTTAAGATTTATTTTTCTTTATCATTGTAATATCATGCCAAATTTTTGTTTTGTCAAAGAAGAGAGCTCCATGAAAATTTGACAAAAATACTGAACTCGAATCTTTTCTATATTAAGTGATCTCAAGTCTTAACATGCAGTGAGATTGATATGATTGTAGTTGAGGAAAATGATGTCAGAGAAAAACAGAAGTTCAGAGAGATTAGAATGTTATGACATTCATTTGCAGCCTCTTAGTCTTTTAAGAAGAAAAAGGGAAGTTACTGGGGAGACTACCTCTTGTTTAAGTGCCGTGTCTCACTCTGCCATTTACTGGTTTCACTGGCAATCAAGCATACAGTTTAGATATTCTTTCTGAATCTGGTGATTTTAAAAAACAGACTTAGTGATTAACTATGCTTTGATATGGGCAATGATTGTTTTTCACTAGTTCTGATGCAAAGAACCAGTTTAGTCAACAGTATTCCAAGGACTGCCCTCTTTGTGTACATGGATAATTTGTATATATACATCTAAGATTTTTCAGACATTTATATGTTTTTTGTAAGCAAATAAAAATTTTAAATGATGAAAAAAAATTCAAACCAATGTTGTTACTAAAAATTGAAATGATTTGGGCCAAGTGGTGGTGCACCTGGTTGAACACACGTATTACAATGTCCAGGGACCCAGGTTTGAGCCCCTAGTCCCTACCTGCAGGGGGAAAGCTTTGAGAGTGGTGAAGCAGTGCTTCAGGTGTCTCCCTCTCTATCATACCCTTCCCTCTTGATTTCTGGCTTTTTCTATCCAATAAAGATTTAAAAAGTTTTTAAAAATTCAAATAATAATCAAGAACAAATTGTATCTTTGAAGATTTATTTTCATTTACATTACATGGTACAGTTTCACATGACAGAGAAAGTGAGAGAGGAAGCAAAGCACCATTCTGGTATAAATGGCATGAAAGATCAAATCAGGATTCAGGCGACTTCATGCTCTACCAACTATTTCTCCAGCTACCTCAGTTATCTTAGAGGAAAAGATAGTGATAGAAAGAAATCGGGGCTGGCTTACCCAGTAGACGACACATGTTAATATGGATATTATCATGTACCTAGATCCAAGCCCCTTGCCCTCCTCTGCAGTGGGGAAACATGACTAGTGGTGGAGCAGTGTTGCAGGTGTATATCCTTTCCTTTATCTGTCTCTCCTTCTCTCTCCTTATTTTTCCTCTCTCTGTCTCTCACCCTCTGTAATGTTACAGATGACCAATAGGCACACGAAAGAAATGTTCATCTTCAATTATTATTAGGGAAATACAGATCAAAATGCACTGAGAAGCCCAAGACAACAATAAGAAACAACCTTACACCTGTGAGAATAGTTTATGTCAAGAATACCAGAAACAGCAGGGGCTCCTGAGGGTATAGATAAAAATGATTCCTCTGTACAGTTCCGGGAGTATATAAATTAATTCATGTACTCTGAAAAATATTCTGAGATTTCTCTAAAGTATTAATAATACATCTGCCAGATGATCCAAAGATTCACTCATAACTCATAGATCTCTAACTTAAAAAAAATAAAACATGGGCTGGGGAGAGAGCATAGTTATCCAAAAAGACTTTTATGCTGAGGCACCAAAGGTCCCAGGTTCAGTCTTCAGAACCACCATAAGTCAAAGCTGAATAGTGCTCTTGTTAAAAAAGGAGAGGAGAGGTGAGGAGATGGAAAGAAAGGAGAAGGGGATAAGATAGGATAGGATAGGATAGGATAGGAGAGGAGAGGAGAGGAGAGGAGAGGAGAGGAGAGGAGAGGAGAGGAGAGGAGAGGAGAGGAGAGGAGAGGAAAAAAGGGAATACAAACCCTAATCCAAAATGATATATTTTGTTCACTATGCGACACTATATAAAATATCCAAGATTTGGAAATAATCCATGTCCAATAAAACACACACACACATAATGGGATACTACTCAGCTATAAGAAGAGATGAAATCTTACCTTTTTCTGAAACATGAATGGAATTACAGGTATCGTACTAAGAAAATTAAGTTGGAAGCAAAAAGAAAAATTCTAGACGTTCTCACTCACGTGGTATTTAAGAAACAAAGCAATGGGAAAAGAATGTGAAACCTATGTCTCCATGTTTCTGTCTACAGATATGATGTTACTAAGAGGATATTGGAAAGGTGCTTACAAGGGGCCAAGGAATCCAATGTTCTGAGTTCATGAGATATTAGCTTACTTATGGGGAAGGTGTGCTATTGCATATTTCAAGGAGGTGTCTGTTTATGCCCCTCTTTTATGGAATCATTTGGTTTTTGTTGTGGTAGAACTCAGAGAGTTTCATGTCTTAAAATTATTCGTTTATAATATTAGTGCAATATAACTACTTTCTTCCATTTAATAGTTTTTTTTTAGAAATTTCTATTTTTATATTTATTTTTTATTCCCCTTTGTTGCCCTTGTTGTTTTAGTGTTGTTGTTATTGATGTTGTTGTTGAATAGGACAGAGAGAAATGGAGAGAGGAGGAAAAGACAGAGGGGGAGAGAAAGATAGACACCTGCAGACCTGCTTCACCACTTGTGAAGCAACTCCCCCACAGGTGGGGAGCTGGGGGCTTGAACCAGGATCCTTATGCTGGTTCTTGCACTTTGCACCACATGAGCTCAACCTGACTCCCGTAGATATTTTTTATGATAGTTTCTCTCACTAAGCATTACTGAAATTGTCTTTAACCACAAAAGTGTACAGATTGCCAAAGGAAACCCCATCAAGACACACACACACACACACACACACACACACACACACACACACAATGTTCTGGATTTCAAATTGTACTTGGACGTTGTCAAAATAGCATGATATTGGACAAAGTAAGACCCATATGTGTGAAGCAGAATTAAGATTCCAGAAAGTAAAACATATGTATGGCAATTTAGCCATGAGAAAGAAGCTGAGGGCATAAAATCTAAAAAGGATAGTATCTTTGATAAATGAGATTGGGCAAACTGGACAGCCATATGCAAAAGAATGAAACTGGACCACCATGTCAGCCAAGCACTAATATAACTGACGTGGATCAGAGCTGACTGGTAATCCCCAAGCATACTGAAGGAAAAGCAGACAAAAAGACTCTAGCATGTGGGCTTTAAAAGAGATAGAAACAGACTCAATGCAAACCAAAAACCATTTTACACTTGTTGATTAGTTGACTTGTTATCTATGTTGAAAGAAACTCTGGGAAAGTGTTGATATGGAGCTTATTGATACAGACACTATCATATGCAGTGTAGGGTGAGGTGAGCAAGCACAGTTCATCTTCTCCTATTTCTCAGATTGTCTCTGGGAATATGATGTAAGTTTTCAGTGGGAAAGTGTGTAATGATTTAAACCAATGCTTGTGTAATGTGTATGTGAACCACTATCAAACATGATAGGGCACAGATTCTGAATCAGAAATCTGGGGTGCGGCCGGAGAGCATGCATTCCTCCTGCATTCTCAGGTCAGGATGCTGCTGCTTGTCTGGACAAGTATCTCTATCGTCTGTGTTTATGTTGTGCACTATGGATCTGCACACACACACACACACACCACTGACTTATACTCCTCAGAAATTGTACTGCCAGGGGCCAGGTGGTGGCGCACCTGGTTGAGCGCACATGTCACAGTGCTCAAGGACCCAGGTTCAAGCCCCTGGCCCCCACCTGCAAGGGGAAAGCTTCACAGTGGTGAAGCAGTGCTGCAGGTGTCTCTCTCCTTCTCTATCACCCCCTTCCCTCTCAGTTTCTGACTGTCTCTATCCAGCAAATAAATAAAGATAAAAAAAATTTAAAAAAAAAGAAAAGAAATTGTACTGCTCTCAGCGGTGATAGATCATTATCATTATTAACACAGAGACGGTCCTCCTTTACTTTACCAGCACTTTATTTTTACCTTGTTTTCCTAGCTACATCTTAGTTCCAGGAATCAAAATGTTTAAGATATTAATTCTCTGCAGGTTTATCTTTCCTGATACTCTTATGTAATTGTCATTTGCACTGATTTCTAGTTGAGTTTAAAGGAATTCAATTTACACACACACACACACACACACACACACACACACACATCACTCAGTGCTGGCAGAATTGGTGTTTTCTATATACACATAGTAGATGTGTTTGAAGTGAGCACCAAGAGAATGACACAAGTCTCTTTAACACCTACCATTTGAAGATGTTTACATTAGAAAACATATTGACCATACTTCCTCAAATGCTGTATACTGTATTTCATGCTCTGGGGCACTGAATCATTTTAGGAAGTCAATGGAATGAAGACTTTTGCATGTCACCTTGGTATTGCAGTTGTATCAGATGGGACAGTTGGCATTTGACTACTTAAAAATAAAATAATTGCAAAGCTTCCAAAGATATTAAAATTTATATTTATTACATGCGGTATAGTTATTTATATATCACAATTCAAACAGTATATGAAATATGGAGTTCTACTCCGGTCTCCATATGTGCCATACCTTTTTTACTATATGCATGTGTCATTGTATCCAAGATTATAATTATCAATATATGGATTTTTGAAAAAGAAATAGAAAAAAAATAAAGCAATGAAAAATAAAATAGGAAAAAAATTTTAAGCAAAGCATACAAAATAAAGATAAAATTAGATGATGCAGCAATAAAATGCATTGCCTAAGAAGTTGAAAAACAAGATCAGAAGGGAAAACACAAGTAGAACCTGAACTGGAATTGGCGTATTGCACCAAAGTAAAAGACTCTGGAGTGGGGATGGGGGGGAAGAATGCAGGTCCAAAAATGATGACAGAGGACCTAATGGGGGTTGCATTGTAATATGGAAAACTGGGAAATGTTATGCATGTACAAACTATTGTATTTACTGTCGAATGTAAAACATTAATTCCCCAGTAAAGAAATTAAATTAAAATAAAATAAAATAAAATAAAATGCATTGCCTAGGATTCTTGCTGAGAATGAATAATGTGTAAGATGACAGGTAGATGTGCACCATAAAAGGAGCACTGATACATAACATCAAAGTCTCTTCTGTATGGGCCCCTTTGTAAGTACCTGGTGTTCAGTTCACATCTAATGGATTCTTTACAGAATGAAAATGGCACATGTTTTTGATTTTATTCAGAGTCTCTTGATACTATAAGAAAATGAATTTCTTGTATCACTGTCAAGTGAATTTAAAAACAGCTTTTGTCTGGAAATTGTTTGTAGTGTCCTATAAAGTCGTACTTTTTCATATCCACTCCCAGAAATGAACTGTTTGCCAAATTTCCATTAGGCTGAAGGTAAAAAATTAATGAACCACTTGCTTCAGGCATTTAAAAAAATCCAAGTCCATTAATCACACAGTACAAAATATCAAAGATGTGGACATGTTCAATTATGGTTTAGAGTTCACTCATATTTAACTTTTATGCATTGTTTCATATACCTAATAGAAAATTCTAAAAGAAAAAAAGAAAATGCTTGTACTAATTTTAATAACAGATAAATATATCTCAAAGATGATTTTATTTAGATAAATACTTATCTGATACACCAAAGGTAATTATAAAGCAAGTTTAATCAGTGAGTTGATGGGGATGGATGGGTTTTGAGAGTTTGTTTAATTTGTGAGGTTAGTTTAGCTGGAGAGAAAGCATAAGTATATAACAAGCAAAATTATTAGAATTATAATATATTCTTCAGTTGATCTTCTCCATGTTCTATGCATTTAGAAAACTAGTAAGATTGAAGCTATTTATTTTAAATTTTTTGTACTGATTTATTTTCCTTTTTGTTGTCATTGTTGTTTTTTATTATTGTTGTAGTTATTGTTGTTGTTATTAATGTTGTCATTGGATAGGACAGAGAGAAATGGAGAGAAGAGGGGAAGACGGGGGAGAGAAAGACAGACACCTGCAGACCTGCTTCACCGCCTGTGAAGTGACTCTCTTGAGGTGGGGAGCTGGGGGCTTGAACCAGGATCCTTAGTCAGTCCATGCACTTAGCGCCACCTGCGCTTAACCCACTGTGCTACCACCTGTCTCTTCTTTTTATCCTTCCTCCCTCCCTTCCTTCTTTCCTTCTTCATATTTTTCCCCTTCTGTTCTGGACGGCAAATTAAAAAGCCTATTTCTGTGTGTCATATGTCACAATGTGGTTAAAAATCACTCATCATGCATATAAAATTGCACAAAATTATGAGGGAAGTTCTGATACTATGTAATCATACTGGTTCTAAACTTGTCTTTATTTTTTTTCTTCAAAGCCATGACTTCCAAGCTTGCCACAGGCCTAAACTAAATGTCATTTTTTTTTTAGCCCTATGCTTGTCCACATGACAAATTGAGGAAATGCTTCTGTAACATATTTTCTCATTTATAATCTGCCTCCTGAAGTCTAGATGCCAGTATTGTTGACTCTGTACCCCCTGCAGTCTTATCAAATTAAATTTGGAGGAAACCTTTGGCAATTATTTTTCCTAATAAACATTCTGAAAAAAATATATAACACTTTGCTCATAAACATTACTGGATGCCTGATTGAGTCATTCTGCTGTGTATTTCCTTTTCTGAGTTAGTTTATAAATGTATACACAGGAGAAGTATTAATTTCTTTCAGTTCTTTTTTTACACACAGCTAAGTTTAATCTTTCCATCTTCTTTACTCTGGGCACTTGTGTGTTTGTCTCTGGCATCATCACAATTCTTTCTTCTTATTTTACTTAACTTAAATAACAGGTGAATGCTAAAATTGTTAGAGAGTTTTATCAAGTTTTATTTATAAAAAATACAGTGTTTTTTTGGGGAGCAGGGTCACACTCAGTTAAGTGCACATATCACTGTGTACAAGGACCTGGGTTTGAACCTCTGCTCCCCACCTGTAGGGAGAATGTTTCATGAGCAGTGAAGCACATCTGCAGGTATCTGTCCTTTTCTCCCCTTCTTTATCTCCCTCCCCCTCTCAGATTCTCTCTGTCCTGTCAAATAAAAATACAAAGGAAAAAATAGCTGCCTGGAGTGGTGGATTTGCAGTGCAGTCAGTCACAGAGCCCCAGCAATAGGGAGCTATCACAATGGTTATGCAGAAAGACTTTCATGCCTGAACCTCTGGAGGTCCCAGATTCAATTCCCAGCAGCACTATCAACCAGTGTTGAGTAGTGCTCTGGTCTGTCTCTCTCTCATTAATTAATTAATTTTTAAAATACAGGTTCCCACTGCATTTTGAAAGTCTGCATTGCATCACTTCACTTTTAAAGGAAGACCTCCACTAGTTGCTGTTTTCACTGGTGAAGAAATAAGAATAGCTGGGGCCCAGTGGTGGGGCACTTGGTTGAGCACACATGTTACAATGTACAAGGACCTGAGTTGGGTTTGAGCCCACTTGAAGGGGGAAAGCTTTGCGAGTGATGAAGCAGTACTACAGGTATCTCTCTCCCTTTCTATTATCCCCTTCCCTCTCAATTTCTGGCTGTCTCTATCCAATAAGTAAATAGACATAATGGAAAAAAAAGAATGTGAATACTAGGGTCCCAGTAGCTAGCACCCCCAGTAAAACATGCACTTTACTGTGCAGAAGTACCCAGGTTCCAGCACTGAGCACCACATGGTAGAAAAGTGCTGTTATGTCTCTTCTATTTTCTCCTCTTTCCTAATCTCCCCTTCGACTTAATTTTCAGTATTATTTATACTTTGTTCATTCATTATATTTTCTCCAAGTTACAGTTCTGTCACACTACTAGAACAAAGTATTCTGGGCCCCAAGCACAAAAAGTATCTGGAGAACATCAGAAGTTGTATTGTAATGAAGAAACAAGCTATCAAAATATTTGGGACACAGCTAAGGCAGTACTGAGAGGGAAGTTCATAGCCATACAAGCACACCTTAGGAACCAAGAGAAAGCACAAATAAAACAGCCTGATGGCACATATTAAAGCTCTAGAAGAAGAACAAAGGAACTCTAAAGCAAACAGAAGGACAGAAATAACTAAAATAACTAAAGCAATAAAGAAATAACTAAAGCTAGGGCAGAAATAAATAACAATGAAAATAAGAAAACCATACAAAAGATCAACAAAAGTAAATGTTGGTTCTTTGAAAGAGTGAACAAAATCAACAAAACTTTAGCCAGACTCACAAAAAAAAAAAAAAAGGGAGAAGACCCAAATAAATCGGATCATGAATGAAAGAGGAGATATCATAACAGACACCACAGAAATTCAACATATCATGTGAGACTTCTATGAACAACTATATGCCACCAAGCTAGAGAACCTGGAAGAAATGGATGATTTCCTAGATACCTATAAACTTTCAAAATTAAATAAAGAGGAACTAGATAACATGAACAGGCCCATCACAGCTAATGAAATTGAAACAGTTATGAAAAACCTTCCCCAAAATAAAAGTGCTAGACCAGATGGTTTTACAGATGAATTCTACAAAACATTCAAAGAAGAACTAAAGACACTAGAATACTCCCTTCCAGCTTCTATGAAGCCAACATCACTTTGATACCAAAAGCAGACAGGGACACAACCAAAAAGGAAAACTACAGACCAATATCTCTGATGAACATAGATGCTAAAATATTGAACAGAATTCTAGCCAACTGGATACAGAATTATATTAAGAAACCACTACCCAAAACAAGAGACCCCTCACAGAATGGGAGAAGATCTTTACATATCATACATGAGACAAGAGTTTAATAACCAAAACATATAAAGAGCTTGTCAAACTCAAAATAAGAAAACAAATAGCCCCATCCAAAAAACTTGGAGAGGACATGGACAGAATATTCACCACAGAAGAGATCCAAAAAGCTGAGGAACACATGAAAAAATTCTCCATGTCTTTGATTGTCAGAGAAATGCTAATAAAACCAACAATGAGATACCACTTCACTCCTGTGAGAATGTTATATATCAGAAAAGGTAGCAGCAGCAAATGCTGGAGAGGTTGTGGGGTTAAAGGAATCCTCCTGCATGGCTGGTGAGAATGTCACTGGGTCCAACCTCTGTGGAGAACAGTCTGGAGAACTCTCAGAAGGCTAGAAATGGACCTATCCTATGATCCTGCAATTCCTCTCCTGGGGATATATCCTAACACACCCATACAAAAAGAATTGTGTATACCTATGTTCATTGCAGCACAATTTGTATTAGCCAAAACCTGGAAGCAACCCAGGTGTCCAACAACAGATGAGTGGCTGAGTTGTGGTATATATACACAATGTTGTGGTATATATACACAATGGAATACTACTCAGCTATAAAAAATGGTGACTTCATAGTTTTCAGCCGATCTTGGATGTTCCTTAGAAAATGCACGTTAAGTGAAATAAGTCAGAAACAGAAGTATGAATATCAGATGATCTCACTCTCAGGTAGAAGCTGAAAAACAAGATCAGAAGAGAAAACACATGTAGAACCTGAACTGGGGTTGGTGTATTGCACCAAAGTAAGAGACTCTGGGGTTCAGGGGTGGCAGATACAGGTCCAAAAAGGATGACAGAGGACCTAGTGGGGGTTGTATTGTTATATGGAAAACTGGGAAATTGTATGCATGTACAAACTATTGTACTTACTGTCAACTCTAAAACGTTAATTCCCCAATAATTTTTTAATTTAAGAAATTAAAAAAGACATTAAAAAAGTTGTATTATAATACTATATAATTTGGGGGGTGCTATAGGATTTTAAATATGAAACTCAACCTTGCACTGTGTTTAGCTTTTGCTTTTTCAACCCCCACTTAGTTTTCTGCTAGAGTGAGGGAAAGAAGACCAGGTACTCTTCACAATAATCTGGTAATAAGGATTCTGGAAGAGAAATCCCAGCAGAACATAATTCCACCAGCTCTTTCTGTTTCCAGTCTCTGTTTCTTCCTTTTTTAGTAGGTAATTCATGTAACCAGGCTCAAAACTTGCTGATTCTGCAATACAAATTCTTCTCACCTTCCCTACCGCTGGCTTAGGTATTAGTTTCTTGGGGGTCTGTTATATTGGTTGATACTCATCTAGAATATTATTGCTGTTAGCTCTTCTTTTCTCTTGGCATGTGTGAATTTAAACTTCTTTATTCTTTGTTGTCATTTCAGTTGAGTTTTATGGGTGAATGGAGGTAAATGCATATGTATAAATTGCCATCTTTAACAGAAATACATAATTGTGCTTGGAGAGAGAGAGATATATATATATATATATCACCAAAGCATCATTCTTGTACATGTTATGTCAAGAATTAAACTCTAGACTCCATGCTTATAAGTCTAATATTTTAGCCACTAGACATCCTTCTGGGCATCTTTGAGTACATTTTTGCTATGAAGCAACAAGAATCATTTTGAATCATTTCTTATTTTTTGCTATCAGGGACTAGGACTTTAAGGCTCCAGCATTTCTAGAGACCATTTCCCCCCTTTATCCTTCCTTTTGATAGAGGTTGAGAGAGAGAAAGAGAAGGGAGACATAGAATGAGAGACATCTGTAGAACTGCTCCAAAGTTCATGTATCTTCCCATCTGTGGGGACCTGGGCTTGGATCCAGGCCCTTGCTCATGATAGTGTGCACTTTACCAAGTAACCCGCCATCCAAATCCCTCAAATCCATTTTAATAAATAGATAAATTACACAAATAAAACAGAATCTGTGTACTATGATGAATTATCACTCTTATTTTATTTTTAAAAGGCTTTGTATTAGATATTTGGTAATAGTTTATAAGATCTGGGAGCCATGCCACATCTACTAACCCAGTTCTGTGCCCATATTTCTAGTAGCCATAACAGTTCTCACAAATTCTTAGAGACAATTGGACTAGTTTTTGTATACTACAAATAAGTTCCTAAGCTTCAGTTCTTTATTTTGCACATATGAGATATATGAGCAAAACCAATTTCAAAGAAATACAGGTCATTTGATAACAGGTATAAATTATATTTATAAGAATCCTTGAACACACCAACAAAACTGAATGATTATGCATCTGTCTCCTACTCCCACAATTTTTTTAACTGCAGATCTAGGGGGTAGGAGTTAGCAAAATCATCATGCAAAAAGACTTTCATGCCTGAAGCTTCAGAGTTTTAGACTCAGTCAGAGGCAACACCATAAACTGAGATTGGACAATGCTCTGGTGAAAAGAAAAGAGAAGACAAACAAAGAAAGAAAAACAGGAGTCTGGAATGAATATGAGGGCCTTTGTATATCGTTCTCTGTTATATCTCTGAACTGTCTCATAGTATTTATGTATGTATGTATTTAGGCAAATAAATAGAGGGGGAAGAAGTGAGGAGTGACAGTAGAGATATCACAGCACTGTCTCACCATCCATGGAGCTCCCCTGCTGCCTTCCATGGAATTTTCTTTTATGCCAGGGCTCAAACCCAGAACTTCACACGTGATAAAGGAAATGCCTTACTGGGTAAGCCGTAAGCCATCCCCTCAGATCATTCTTACAACAGTTTGTTCCAGAAAAACTATCTCATTCAAATGTATATAGTGCAAAAGTTGATTCTATAACACTGAGACAAGAGACTATGAGAAAAACAGCATTGATCTCCAACATGTGAATAAATTAATGTAAAAGAAAAATGATGGTAAGGTGAATAATATATAAGATGTAGCATTGCAAAATAACTTTTAACTCACATTAGATGAAATATGGCAAGTAAAAATATACATGGAAAAGGAAAAGCTAGACATATATCTGGAGATTCTTATGCAACAAAAGGCAGGGGTAAATGGGAACTGGTGATGGTAGAACTCTGTACAGGAATACCAAAAGAAAAAAAAAAGGTCAAAATAATTTCAGAAATAAGTAACAAATTGGGAGTCAGGCAGTAGTGCAGCAGGTTAAGCTCACGTGGCGCAAAGCCCAAGGACCTGCGTAAATATCCCTGTTGGAGCCCCAGGAGGCTCCCCACCTGCAGGGGGCTCACTTCACAAGCAGTGAAGCAGGTCTGCAGGTGTCTATCTTTCTCTCTCCCTCTCTATCTTCCCCTCCTCTCTCCATTTCTCTCTGTTCTATCCAACAACGACATCAATAACAACAACAATAATATCTACAACAGTAAAAAAAAAAGTAACAAATTAAAGAAACCCAAAGTGCTAAATATATCACACGAAGAATGAGGAAAGCCAACAAAAAAAAATGTTACATGGAAGATTAAGATTAAATAGTGCTAGGGAGTAAAGAACATCATTTAAAAAGACAGAGGACTGTGTCTGTATCTTACTTTAAATGCATATTATGTATAATGCATATGTATATACATTTTTTGATGGAGTGTTTGTAATCATTGTTTATTCAGGATTGTGTTTCTTTCTCTTTGGAATATAGAGGGAAGCTTTAGGCAGCGCAGATCAAACCTCACCTCTCTACTTGTACAGCCCATCTCAGCATCTTTGGTTGCAAAACTGATCTCTTCATCCAAAGAACCAACCCAAAGTGGTCACTGCAGCCCTCTAGAGCTTCCAAACAATGGTAACGTATTTAATGCTTGTCATCCTTTTTCTTTCTTTTTTTTTTAAGAAACCATAGTCATTCTAAACCTTACCTTTACAAATACATAATCATTATTTAATAATAATAATAATAAACCTGTTTTTGATGAGGTGAAACTTTATCTTCTATGATCACTTAAGGGATAGTTTTGAAAAGTAATTTTGATAAAAACTGAGAATTGACCAAACTGAGAAATTAAAAAAGAAAACAGAAAAAGAAGAAAAAAAGAGAGAGACTGTTTTGAATTGCAACATAGCAAAGCGGCTTTTGAAACATAGTATTTTGTACATTCATAAAAAACTGCTTCACAGATCTGCTTCTTGGTTTCAGCTTCAGCAGTCTTATTGCCTGCCAAGATTCAGTGGATAGCAGTCAGCTATCTGGGGTCTGAAAAATCTTCTAGTAGAAAGCATTAAATCCTAATTCCTGCAATTGACTTAAAAAAAAAATCCCTCTGCCTTTATGCATCATTGCCTGAAATGCTTCTTCTACTGCAGTTCTGTTTGTCTGCCTTGTTAGACCACACAGGCAAAAAACAGTAGTAGTTAAGCTACCTGTGGAGGGATGAAAGCCACAGGACACATTCTGTTTCTGCCTCCAGCCCAAGTATTAGAATTTAAAGAAAGAGGATTGCTTTACATATTATGGACTTTGTATCTGGTTGCAGAGTAATTCAACTCGAGGCTCTCTGTTCGGGTGTTTAAGTTCTTGAGGGTCAACAGCCCTTGTTTTATCTTAGCCATTTTTTGTTTGTTTGTTTGTTTTCTCTTAACAAAAGGATTAAAAAGTGTTTCAAGAAGTCTAAATAAAATTCTGAATGCATTCAGAGTTTCCCTTTGTAAAGACACACTGTCTTCATGTCCTAAAGTTTGATCCTAAACTGATGATTAACTGAGCAAAGTGGGTTACAGGGAGCAATGAATGATAAGTCTAGCCAGAGTGGAGAAACCCTCAAGGAACATTTTTTTTTTTTGGGTACCAAACACCTCCCAGCCCTCTCTTTTTGCACTGTGCTTTCTCTGTTTATGTATTTCACATACATTTGCATAAAGATAATAAAAAATAAAAAGCTAATAGTTTAACAAGACAAAGTGGAGAGTTAGCTTTTGTAAAAAAAATTAATTAACCCCCTAATAAAATTTTACATATATATATATCTATATATATCTATATATATCTATATATATCTATATAGATATATATAGATATATATAGATATATATAGATATATATATCTTCATTGGGCTTACTGGACACCAAACTCACTTCTGGTAACTCACCAAACATTCCTCTCTACGTATACTGTCAAATGGCTACTTTTGACTTAGCATTAACTCTTTACAAAGTACTCAGAGCACAACCTTTAAATGAGAGCAATGTATGAATAGCATACACTTTTCACAAGTATGATTTGTCATTGGTAACTTATAGCCCTGGATACTTTTTATTTTTTTTATTTTTTTTATTATTATTATTTTTTATTTAAGAAAGGAAACATTAACAAAACCATAGGGTAGGAGGGGTACAACTCCACACAATTCCCACCACCCAATCTCCATATCCCACCCCCTCCCCCGATAGCTTTCCCACTCTCTATCCCTCTGGGAGCATAGACCCAGGGTCATTGTGGGTTGCAGAAGGTAGAAGGTCTGGCTTCTGTAATTGCTTCCCCGCTGAACATGGGCGTTGACTGGTCGGTCCATACTCCCAGTCTGCCTCTCTCTTTCCCTAGTAGGGTGGGTCTCTGGGGAAGCTGAGCTCCAGGACACATTGGTGGGGTCTTCAATCCAGGGAAGTCTGGCCGGCATTCTGATGACACCTGGAACCTGGTGACTGAAAAGAGAGTTAACATACAAAGCCAAACAAATTGTTGAGCAATCATGAACCCAAAGCTTGGAAAAGTGGAGAGGAAGTATTAGGGAGGTATTAGGAACATTTTTTTCTGTCTCCTCTTTTTTTTAATCCTGGAAGATTGATCATGAGCTCCATTTGTTAATCTATGGGAAAAGCACTTAATAATAGTTCAGTTTTCAGGAAAACATTACAATTGTGAAAGTACAGTTTTAAGTCCAGATTTCATTAAGCACCTGATTTGGTCATTAACTCTTCACAGCTTCTAGTATTTCTTTTTTATAGATTTATTTTATTAGTGTTGGGGGGAGGAGAAGAAGGAGAGAGAGAGAGAATGAGAACATCACTCTGGCACATAGGATGCTGGACCTCATGTTTGAGAGTCTAAAGCTTTGTCCACTAAACCACATCCTGGGTTATTCTGAGGTTTCCTACTCACTACCCTTCCCTCAGCAAGCTCATAATGTCTGTACTACCTCTACAACCTATCATACACTACTTCTCCAATGGAAGATTATAGATCTATGGCTACCGAAAACTTTTTGACAATTTAGGATCTCAGCTTACTCTGAGGATTAAATTTTAACGTGTCTGAGTACTTTTGTACACTCTAAAATATAAGGCTAATTAGAACCTTTATTATGAGATTACTATATTAATTTACTCCCCACTATGTTAAAACATCTCCATAACAACTGGAAAGCTCAAGATGGCATGTTCCAGCTGTATCTTCACAAAAGTTAGTGATATGAATAAAGCTTAGAAGAAAAATTGGGATCTGTACTAAAAACCTTTTTTACAACTTCACTATTTTTTTGTTTTTTTTTTAAAGGAAAAAAATTATTGAGAGGAAATATGGCAAAAAAAAAGTCACTGGCATGCTAATTAAAATATTGACATTAGTCATAAATTATTATCATTTTTTATATGTGAGGCTTCTCCCTTTGTTTTTTTTTTTACATTTATTTTTTATGTAAGAAAGGAAAAATTAACAAAACCATAGGGTAGGAGGGGTACAACTCCACAGGATTCCCACCACTCAATCTCCATATCCCATCCCCTCCCCTGATAGCTTTCCCATTCTCTATCCCTCTGGGAGCATGGGCCCAGGGTCATTGTGGGTTGCAGAAGGTGGAAGGTCTGGCTTCTGTAATTGCTTCCCTGCTGTACATGGGCGTTGACTGGTTGGTCCATACTCCCAGTTTGCCTCTCTCTTTCCCTAGTAGGGTAGGTCTCTGGGGAAGCAGAGCTCTAGGACACATTGGTGGGGTCTTCAGTCCAGGGAAGCCTGGCCGGCATCCTGATGGCATCTGGAACCTGGTGGCTGAAAAGAGAGTTAACATACAAAGCCAAACAAATTGTTGAACAATCATGGACCCAAAGGTTGTAATAGTGGAGAGGAGTGTTGGGGGGGCACTCACTGCAAACTCTAGTGTACTTCTGCTTTCAGGTATATATTTTGCAGTAGTTTATGGATACGTGTGAACATATGCTCTCTCTCACAGAACCTGGCGTATATCTAGGTTTTGGGACTTTGTTAGAAAGTGACCCACCTGGGATGGAATTAGAGAATTCTATGGAAGCAAGCATTATCACGATTTTTTTTTTAGTGGGTAGAGTAAATATCATTGTTTTTTACATTTTCACTCAGATATTTAAATCAAGAAAATAGCACATTACAGAGGGTCCATGTTTCATTATTTAAAAATAGAGATTTATGCATTTAGATTTCCAAAATAATTTGATAACCCAAGTTAATTATTAAATATAAGCTAGTCTTAAATGCAGAGTTGTGACTACTAGTCTCAGTGGTTTGAACTATAATGATGACACAGCCAAGAAAACTAACTTCTAAGTCTTTTTAAATAAATATAAAACACATTGGTTGCTCACTATGATGGGACTTGGAAAGGATATAGAAAGATATGCTAAAATTTTTATTAATAACTGTAGCATACAAAGTTATGATTCAAAAATACTTTTAAGGGCTGGTGAAATAACTCATTTGGATAGTGCAGTGCTTTGCCATATATGTAATCACGTTCTAGACTGCCCCCATCATATTTAAGGAAGCATTGGTGCTGTGCTGTCTGTCTGTTTGTCTCTACCTCCATAAAAAAACATCTGTAATAGTAACAATAATTTAAAGTGTATTATATTTATTTCTAAATGTTAATTTTAATTTTTTTTATTTTATTGGCGGAGTTAATGGGTTATAATACAGTTATTGACATATGTCAACTCATCATCTCTCTGTGATGAGTGTCTTCAGAATACTCACTGAAGTCAACTAGTTGGGTATTTGTTTAACCCTTTAAAAACACTGAATCAGAAGTCTCTCCCATCCAGACAACACTGTAGTTCAGATCACCAATGCTTTTTAGCATTTATTTGTATTCCCTTTTATTAGGATGTTGCTGTTATTTTCCAGCAATATGATAATGACCTTTAATCACCAAACTCTAGAAATAGAGCCTGATTAACTTACCTCTATAAATATCAACTATATATTATGACAATAGATTCAAACTTCTGGCCGTGTGGGACTAGTACTTGATTTGTGAACTTCGAGTAATGAATCACTGTAGCACTAGAGTTAAGAAAGAAACACATGTGTAGCCTTAGGATCTTTCCTTTTTAAACATCCACATAATAGATAATAAAGATAATGATTGCTTTAGATGATTTGGTCCTTTTGGGACCCCTTCAAATGAGATCATTATCTAGTAGATTTGTAAGAAAGAGGAAAGGGAGAAAGGAAGAAGAAATGGAAGGAAGGAAGGCAGGAAGGAAGGAAGGGAGGGAAGAGAGAAAGAAAAAAGAGAAGCAAGAGAGAAAGAAAGAGTAAGAGAATTAAGAACATGTTTGGGTGGGGGTAAAAAAGGATCTTGGTTATGCAAAGAGACTCTTATGTCTGAGGTTCAAACGCCATAGGTTCAATCCCCAATACTACTATAAGTCAGAACTGAGTAGTGCTCTAGAAAAGAAAGAGAGAAAGAATTAAAACATTAGATCAGGGTGAACTTTTATGGCTTCCAGACATCAATTTGTACTATTTTATCCAGAAGAATATGGGACATTTTACATTTACACAGAGATTTTTTTTTTTACATTTTTATTGCTATCAGGACTATTATTGGGGCTCCATGCCTGCACCAAGCCCAGTAATCCTAGTGACCATTTTTCCTTTATTTTTTTATGTGATAAGACAGAGAGAAGTTGAAAACAGGGAAATAAAAACTGAGATAGAGAGATAACTTCAGCCCTACTTCACTGCTTGTGAAGGTTCCCCCTGCAGGTAGGAACTGGGGACTTGAATCCAGGTCTTTGTACCATGTACACTCAACCAAGTGTGTCACTAACCAGTCCTCTATTCAAAGAACTTCTGAATAGAAGGCACTCGTTCAAAAATAAAAAATAGTGAGTTGGACTACATTAGGATGTTCTAATCAACTTTGTGAAAAGGCAAACTATGTTATCAGTCACTAAAATGTAATAGTAACACTCCAACCTTATGGTTCTTCAAGCAGCTGGTTGTGCAGTGAACCTAGGAGTCTGAGCTGGCATCTGAGGATAAAGTAATCCATGGGACTAAAGATCAGCCTTCATGAGCTGCCAGTCTGAAGTCCTTGGACAAAAGGAAGAAGTGGGAAAAAAAAGCTTCAGAAATCACTTTGAAGGACTATTCATCAAGGGTCTTAAACAGAGTGAACATAGGTGGGAAACCTATTGTCCAAAGTCCTCAGAAAGTACAGTCAATTCTCTGTTTCCTGGGGAGTGCAGGTTGGGCATACTAAGGAGGACACAGTTCTGTCATTCACCTAGAACCTCTTTAGCTTCCGGCTTTCTTTCTTGGCAGTTTTGATTGTAGGAAAGGATCCAGTATAAATTCACTTAAGGGCCTTGTTTTCCTGAAGGACTTAAAGTTAACACAGTGGACACTTTGAAGCCAAATTATTTTAACAAGTGTGTTCTAATTTCCAGGTCTTCTCATTAGTTTTTGTAGTTCTTTGCATTCTTATCTCATCATTCTTTAAGAACCTGTCACTCTATAAATTACAAATACTCCAACCAAACACATAAGTTTGTGCTTGGTTTAGAAAGCAATAGTGTTGGTTTAGAAAGACAGGGAAATCCCACATGGGAAAGGCATACTATTTGTGATGGTATGGGATAAAGAAATAAATTATACCTAGGTGTCTTAGCACAGGGTTGGTGGTTAGGGGAAAAAAAATGTTAGCAAATTGCAGGATCCGAATCTTCAAAAGTGTGATTCTGAAGCAATTTCTACTCCCTGGTGTATAGAGAAATTAAAAAAAAAAAACATAGTCCTAACTATAGAAGTTCTTTTCTGGAGTTAGTCAAGAAAGAGACTAGTATAGACAGATTCTCAGGTAAAATTAATAGATCCTGGAAGAACTTTATGATACCAACAAAAAGATTATTTACTGGAATTGGAATCCAAATGTAGTTGCAGTTGTTAGTACTCAAATGTCTATAAATACATATTTGGGCTAGATATTATAATAATTATAATAATAAAACTGGTAAATAGAATTATCACTTGATCATGATATATATATATATATATATATATATAATTTTTGTTGTTCTTGCTGTTTTCTGTGAACATGATAATTTTAAAGACTAGAGAGAAACACCTGTTTTATGTTTCTGATCTCTGGTTCTCCTAATTTAATTTAAATAGAGGTGCTCTCAGAATAAAATTCAATTTAGTCATCTTGATATCCTTTGAACTTCACATATCAAATTTAAATCTGTCATCAAACTTCAAAATAATGAAATATAGAAATCATTTGGCAAATGTGAGCTGGAAATGTTATCTTAAAGTAGAAATGTGAATACACAGACACAATGTACTCAAGATTTTGGATAATAAATGTGTTCTAAAATTTTCTAATTTCCAAAACAATTTTTATCTTCAAAGAAATTGAAATTCATAGCAAAGATGCAAGGATTCTATAAGGATTTTTCCTCCTCAACTAACCACAAGCTTCAGATATAAAGAATTATAACATCTGATATTTCCCACAAGCAATGGCATTTTCCTATACAAAATACAGCCACTACAATCATGAATTAAATGTTTAGACTTTCACCATGCATTTTATAGACACCATTCAGCATTTAGCAATTATCCCAGTACTGTCCTACATAGCAAATAGATCCAAACTAAGATCATGTGTTTGATGTTTCCAAGTCTTTCATTCCCATTAGCCTAAAAAAAATTCTACATTTCACATCTTATTGGCCTAAAAATAAATCTCTCAACCTGATTATCTTTCAAATTCATTTTTCAATTATTTAGTTCAAATCATTTTTGTCTACTTAGTCTATACTTTTTGGTATATTCCAATGTCCTATGCATAGTGTTTTCTTTATAAAAAGATAGTGTCTTGGGCCAGCAACAGCTCATCTGAGAGAGAGCCTGCTTTGCCTTTTTGAGTCCATTCCCACTACACTGAAGGAATCTTTGGTGCCATTGTGCTTTTCCCTCTTTCTTAGTATGAAAAAAAAAAAGGATTGGTAGGGACTTCTGGAGGCATGACAATAAAGTAGCAGCTGCTGCATTTCACTAATCCCTGGACAACTAAAAACAAGTAATGAAAACCACCTGGAAACTCAACACAATAAGGCCAGGATTTTTTCAGAAACTCACCAAGCACAGATGAGTACAAACAACTGTGGTTCATGGGCAGAAAAGGAGTGAGGAAGAGATTCCTGAGGCCAAAAGGCCATATTCAGGGACAGCTGGCACCAAACTGGGAGAGTGACAGCTGAAGCACATCACTTCTTTGCCTTCTTCTTCTAGCATTTGCCCTCTTCCATAGCCAGTCAACAGCGTCAGGTTGAGCCTGATGTAAAGTTTCGAGACCTCCTTTGAATCTGGAGAGGTGGTAGTCGTTGACTATGTGGGTCATAGTCTGTCTGGAGCTGCAGGGGCAGTTCGGGTCGTCTCTGGCTCCCCAGCGATTGAACATAGCGGTGCACCGGCCATGGCCTTTTTCGATAGCGATTGAGGAGGACCCAATCATAATGTGCTAGGTCAAAGCAGGGTTGACGCTTGCAGGGGTCTGTGATGAGGTGTTTGTTCTTTACCTCAGCTGACTGCCAACTCTGTTTCCAAGAGTCTGGAACAGAGAAGTTCAGTGTAGGCGTAGGGGACTTCTTTGCCTGAGTCAATGAAACAACTGTTAAGAAGAAAGAGAGAGAGAGAGAGAGAGAGAGAGAGGGAGAGAGAGAGAGAGAAAGAAAGAAAGGGGCCAGGTGGTGTCGCACCTAGTTGAGTGCAGATGTTACAGTGCGCAAGGAACTGGGTTCAAGCCACCGGCCCTACCTTCAGGGGAAAACTTCACAAGTGGTGAAGCAGGGCTGCAGGTGTCTATCTCTCTACTTCTCTGTCACCCCCTTCCTTCTCGATTTCTGGCTGTCTCTATCCAAATAAATAAACACAAAGATAATTTAAAGAAAGAAGGAAAGAAAGAAAGAAAGAAAGGAAGGAAGAAAGAAAGAAAGAAAGAAAGAAAGAAAGAAAGAAAGAAAGAAAAAGAGCAAAGAGAAAGAAAACCATATTAAGTCACAGGTGAGTAAAGACAGGTAGACAGGTGGGGCTTGTGGCTGGAAAGGTAGTAAGGGAGTGATTCCCATGACTATAAACCAGTTTTCAGGGACAACAACAACAAAAAAAAGCTGGGAAATTTGCTGCTGAGTCATACCACTTCTGGTCTGATATAAGCAAAATGAACTCACCAACTTACAACTGTATCTTCTTGAGTTTCCAATGCTTTTGGCCATAGGATGGAACAACAGAAGGGAGGCCCTTATACTGAAATCAGGGACACTGATTCAACCTGGTGGCTCAGGATAAAATCTCAGATGCCCCACTGAGATATTAAAACAAGTAAATCAAACAACTTGGCCACAATGCCTCCTGCTGGCATAACAACAAAAGAACACGAAATGTGGAAGCTGAGAAATACACAGGCAATGACAGAAAAACAATGACAGACAAAAAGACCTAGAAAAAATTAGAGATACAGTTCAGAAAACTCGTTATGAAATCACTTCAAGAAACTAAACTAAGACTCAAATCAGTGATAATTTTACAAAAGAATTATAAAGTACAGGGAACAAAATTAAAAAAAACAAACCTCCAAACAGGATAGCAAGGACACTTTGAATTCAGTTCAGGTTGAGGTAAGAGGTCTCAGAAGTAGACTTAATCAGGTGGAGGAGACAATATCAACACTAGAAGACACAACCACCAGACTCTGTGAATTTAAAATTCTAGAAGAAATTAAGATTAAGAAAAGTGAATTGCTTCATCTAAAATAGCAGATTCCATCAGAAAAAAGAATACCAGAATTATTGGGATCTCTGAGGAAGAGGAGAGGGAGAAAGGAATAGAGAACATAGTCAAAGAAATTTTAGCATAAAAATTTCTATAAGTCACCATCCACAAATTCTGTATCCTGCTAAATTTTAACATCAAAGATGAGGGAGAGATAAAGATCTTTGCAAACATTCAGAAACTAACATAATTTGCCACTACCAAACCTGCATATCAAGAAAAATGAAAGGAGTCTCACATTCTTCTTCTAGCGTTTGCCCTTCCGTAGCCAGTCAACAGCATCAGGTTGAGCCTGATGTAAAGTTTCGAGACCTCCTTTGAATCTGGAGAGGTGGCAGTCGTTGACTATGTGGGTCATAGTCTGTCTGGAGCCACAGGGGCAGTTCGGGTCGTCTCTGGCTCCCCAGCGATGGAACATAGCGGCGCACCGGCCATGGCCTGTTCGATAGCGATTGAGGAGGGCCCAATCATAACGTGCTAGGTCAAAGCCGGGTTGACGCTTGCAGGGGTCTGTGATGAGGTGTTTGTTCTTTACCTCAGCTGACTGCCAACTCTGTTTCCATGAGACTGGAACAGAGAAGTTCAGTGAAGGCGTAGGGGACCAGATTGGGTGACGAGACGTCAAGCGTTGGACAGGGTGGGCGAAGATATCCGCGTATATTAGCAGGTCCGGTCGAGCGTAGACGTGGGAAATGAACTTAGATGATGCCGCATCCCGACGAATATCTGGCGGGGCGATGTTGCTAAGAACTGGCAGCCATGGAACCGGGGTGGAACGGATGGTTCCAGAAATTATCCTCATGGAGGAATATAATTTGGAATCGACCAAGTGGACATGGGGGCTACGGAACCATACTGGGGCACAGTATTCTGCAGTGGAATAGCATAATGCCAGAGATGATGATCGTAGTGTGGAAGCGCTCGCGCCCCATGAGGAGCTGGCCAGTCTTGCAATGATGTTATTCCTCGCGCTCACCTTTGCTGCAGTTTTTATGAGATGTTCGTGAAATGACAGAGTGCGATCGAGAGTAACGCCAAGATAGACTGGCTGGGCTTCATGCCGGATTCTTGTATCGTCAAGCTGCACATTAAGCTCACGTGAAAGTCTCACATGAAAAGAAGAAGCAAGTGAATTACAACTTTTAATGAGATTATAAGTATTGGAACAAAACCAGAAACACACAGCAACAGGGAAACCCAGACACAAGAAAGGGGAGAACAAAATATTGTGACTCTGTCCAATGATGGTGAAACAAGGCCAACATAAAGACTATTTTTTAATTTTTTTTTTTTACTTATAAAATGGGATATTGGTTCGAGCCCCCAGCTCCCCACCTGCAGGGGAGTCATTTCACAAGCATTGAAGCAGGTGTACGGGTGTCTTTCTCTCCCCCTCTCTGTCTTCCCCTCCTCTCTCCATTTCTGTCTGTCCTATCCAACAGCAGCAACAACAATAATAACTACAGCAATTAAACAAGGACAAATAAAGGGAATAAATAAATAAATACATATTTTTTAAAAGTAGAGATATTGACTAGACTATAGGATAACACAGTTACAATTCCACACAATTACCACCACCAGAACTCCCTATCACATTTGTGAAATCTCTCCTAGTCTTTATCCCTCTGGGAGTATGGACACAGGGTCATTATAGGGTGCAAAAGGTGGAAGGTCTGGTTTCTGTAAGTGCTTCCCTGCTGAACATAGGTTTTGGCTGGTCGATCTATAATCCCAGCCTGTCTCTTTCCTTCCCTAGTGTGGAAGGGCTCTTGGCAGGTGGGGCTCCAGGACACAGTATTGGAGTTGTCTGCCCAGGGAAGTCCGGTTGGCATCATGGTAGTATCTGGAGGCTGGTGGCTGAAAAAGAGTTAAGATATAATACAAAACAAATTTTTAACTAATTATGAACCTAAAGGCTGGGACATTGCATATGAAGATTTGCAGGTCTCCAATTTAGGAAAAGCTAGTAGGTCTATTTTAGACACATACCAAGGGGCCCATGACTTTACTAGTTTTTTCCTGAATCTGACAGCTAACATGCAGGAGGACCCAAGGTACTGTCTGGGGAGATGGCGTGATATTGGAAAAAAGTACTAGAAAGCTGTATCAAGGAAGAGAGTAGCTCCCAAATATGGGGAAATTATGAAAATATTGTTAATGATAAACTCCATCAATTTGATCTGGGTCCCATATTCAGCACAGGAGCCTATGTAGCCTCTGTATCAGTATAGGTCTGTGGTCACATTCTGTGGTCACAGCTAGGAATATTATAGGCTGCACTAATTTCAGGACCCATCTTCCTCAGGTGGTAGAGTATGTTATCCAACCTCCCTGCAGAGAATGGAACATTCCCTACTATTGTTGATCCACATTAAGGGTCAGGTCTTGTAGGAGCCCAGAATGGGGTCCATTATGTTGTTCCTGATGGAGGTAACCAGTGACGGTAGAGATACTGTAAATTAGACACAATATTCATGACAACCACAAACCAAAATACAGCAGAAAGACAAGAAACATATATATCCTAGGCAAAACCATTATAGTATACCACACACTTGAAACTACATAAACAAACAGGAAAATATTCAACAAGAACATAAAACAGCCTCAAAAAAAAAAAAAAAAAGCAGAATGGCTATAAGCAGCCACATTTATCTGTAATCTCCCTGAATGTGAATGGCTTAAAGTCTAAAGACTAAGGGACTAAATGCCCATCTACACTGTGTCTCTAGGAAAAACAAATCCAAAGAGACAAAGAGAATCTCTGGGTGACAGGATGGAACAAGCTATGTCAAGCCAATAATGCAAACAAAAGGGCGGGAATAGCTATTCTAATGTCAGAGAAATGAGACTTTCAGGCAGAAAAGGTGAAAAGCAATAGACATGCACACTTCCTATTGTTCAGAGGACCAATCCAACAGGAAGTCATAACCATCATCAGTATATATGCTCCAAATATGCATGCACCAAATATGTAAGAAAAGGAACCTACTGGCTTTAAGAGAGATAAAGACAGCTGCACAGTATTAGTTGTACCTCAACACAGCACTCACAACAAGAGACAGATAGATCATCAGGACAAAAATTCAGCAAGGACATAGAGACCTTAAAGGAAGTGATAACTGAGATGAGATCAAAAGATATATTCAGACCATTTCACCCCTAAAAAATAATAATAATATACATTATTTTCAAGTGCACAAGGAAAATTCTCAAGGATGGACCATGTGTTAGTACACAAAGACAACTTTCTTAAATAAGTGAATATTGAAATGATAAAAAAATTATCTTTTCTGACCATGAGGTGGTAAGGTTAGAAATCAACCCTAAAAACAAACAAACAAACAAAAAAAAAACACCCAAACTATGGAGCCTGAACAACACACTTCTGAACAACATCTGGGTCATCAAATACATCAAAATTGAAATTAAAAATTACTTGTGAGACAATGAAAATGAAGAGACTTAACTACCAGATCCTGTGAGATGCAGCAAAAGCAGTTCAAAAAAGGAAGTTTATACCAAATACAGGCCCATATTAACAAATAGCAAAGATACCAAATAACCTACTTAACGTCACTCTAAACCAACTAGATAAAAAGCAACTGAGACTCAGGATTTAGCAAGAGAAAGGAAATAGTCAAAATCATTGAAATTTCATTAATGAATGAAACCAAGAACCACTTTTTAGAAAGAACAAATAAAATAGATAAACCACTGGCTAGACTCACAAAAAGAAGATGGAGAAAACTATGATTAAATTTCAGCTGAAGATGGGGAGACACAAAGAATCATATGTGAACATTATGACTATCTCTATGGGAATAACTTGGGCAACCTAGGTGAAATGGATGCATTCCTAGAATTATACCATCTGCTGAACCTAACCCAAGAAGAAGTAGAGAGCTTAAACAAGCCAGTAAGTGGCTTAGAAATTGAATCAGTAGCTTTACTAACAAGTTCTATAAGACTTTCAAAGAACTAACACACACTATTTCAGAAAACTTGTCCACATACTATTTATTATCTTTATTTATTATCTTATCCACACACCATGGCTGCCAGTTCTTAGCAACATCACCCCGCCAGATATTTGTCGGGATGCGGCATCATCTAAGTTCATTTCCCACGTCTACGCTCGACCAGACCTGCCAATATACGCGGATATCTTCGCCCACCCTGTTCAACGTTTGACGTCTCGTCACCCAGTCTGGTCCCCTACGCCTACACTGAACTTCTCTGTTCCAGTCTCTTGGAAACAGAGCTGGCAGTCAGCTGAGGTAAAGAACAAACACCTCATCACAGACCCCTGCAAGCGCCAACCCGGCTTTGACCTAGCACGTTATGATTGGGCCCTCCTCAATCGCTATCGAACAGGCCATGGCCGGTGCGCCGCTATGTTCCATCGCTGGGGAGCCAGAGACGACCCGAACTGCCCCTGTGGCTCCAGACAGACTATGACCCACATAGTCAACGACTGCCACCTCTCCAGATTCAAAGGAGGTCTCGAAACTTTACATCAGGCTCAACCTGATGCTGTTGACTGGCTACAGAAGAAGGGCAAACGCTAGAAGAAGAAGAATCCACACACTTTTTCGGAAAACTGTACAAGGGCAAACACTACCAAATACATTCTGAGAGGCGAATATCACTTTGATCACCAAAGCAGATCAGACTCGACCAGATAAGAAAACTATAGACCTATGTCCCTGATGAACACTGATGCAAAGATGCTGAACAAGATCATGGCAAACTGAATTCAACAACATATCAAGAGAATGATCCACCAAGATCAAGTGGGATTCATCCCTGGAAAACAGGGATGGTTCAACATCCACATCAATCAAAGTAATTAATCATATTTATGAAAGACCCACAGCTAAAGTCATTCTCAATGGGGAAAAGCTGAAAATTTCCCCCCTAAAATTGGGAAACAGACAGGGATATGCTGTATCTCCACTATTACTGAATGTAGTTCTTGAGTTCCTCACTACTGCAACCAGACAAGAAAGAGATATCAAAGGAATATAGAAAAAAAGAAATAAAATTATCAGTATTTGCTGATGCCATGATATTATATCTAGAGAACCTAAGACTCCTCTAAAAAGCTACTGAGAATAATCAATAAATTAAATAGAGTAGCAGGATACAAAATCAGTGCACATAACTGTGTCATTTCTGTATATAAACAAGTTATCAGAGGAAAGGGAAATAAAAGACTCAACCCATTTACAACTGAACCAAAAAGATAAAATACCTTAGGGTTAATATCATGAAGGTGGTAAGAGACCTTTATAATGAAACCTATTGCACATTGCTAACATTCAGAAGTAGAAAAGCATTCCTTGTTCCTGAATTGCAAGAATAAACTATTAAAGTGACATTACACAAAAATCCATCTATAATTTCAATGCAATCTCTACCAAAGTTCCAATGGCATTTTTAAACAAACTCAATGTGTCCAAAAATTTGTGTGGAACCACAAAAGGCCAACAACTGCCAAAGCATTTCTGAGAAAATTTGAAAAATATGGAGGTATCATGCTCCCAACATCTGTTTATACTACAAAGCAATAGTATTCAAAACAGCATGGTACTGGAATAAAAATGAATCAATGGAGCAGAATTAAAGCCTAGAAATGAGACCACACACATACAACCACCTAATATATGACAAAGGGGCCAAAACCATTCAGTGAGGTAACGAAGACCTTTTCAGCAGATGGTGATGGGATAATTGGACGGCCACATGTAGAAAAGTGAAACTAAACCACTGCCTAACACCATACACCAGAGTAAAATCAACATGGAGTAAAGATGTAGATATTAGACCGGCAACTCTAAAATCTGTAAAAGAACATGTTGATGATCCTTTGTAGGACCATCACGTTATGATGTATTTGGAAACTCAACCCCCTGGGCATGGGAAATGAAAACAAAAGTAAATAAATGGAATTACATGAAAATAAAAAGCTTCTATACATTAAAAGCAAGGAATTAGTGGAGGCATTATGCAAGTACTGAACCTTATTGATAACCTTGGTGGCAAATAAATATTTTGTCCATAAACATTTTTCCCAAGTTCAGCCACTATATATCTCTGTATTCTATATTTCCTTATATCGAATTTATGCCCCTACATATTATTTTTATTTATCTTTAGTCATCAATCTGGGTAAACTTTTTCTTTTTTTTTTTTTCCCACATAGAAAGAGACAGACAAAGAAAGATAGGGAGGGGCACAAGAACATTGAAACTTCCTTTCAGTGCTATTTGCTATTTGCTTGGGACTTAGAAACCTGGGTTATTTGCATGAAAAAGTTGGTATCATCCCAGGAAAAAGTTGGTATTATCTGTCTTATCTATGTCTTATCTATGTCTTATCACAACTCTCTAACAATTTTCTAAGTTGTTACCCTGTTAGGAATATTTCTGCAGATTTCTGTTGTAGAGTCTACTGCAAAAGAGTTTGATTACTCTTATAGAATACTTTTGATTTTTTAAAGTGTAAGGTTGCTGTTAGTTACTGTTATAAAGAATAATATTGCCTTACTAATGGGTTGTTCAAATTAGCAGTGCAAACAGCAGTTGATGTGTCATGAGATTGAAAGTAGATCCAATATTTTAATGGCATCTACTGCAAGTGTAATTATGCTGTTGCTTTAGGAAAACAGGCTGCATGTTTGTTTTCAGATATGAATATGAAATTATATACAGCATTATTTAATATGCTCAACATTGTGTTTGGAAGATAAATAAATTGAAGAAAATCTGCTTTTTGCTACATTATATGTAGATATTTGACCCTAATCTTTCTCCAGTGATGCATAATAAAATATTTTTGCTAGTCAGATAGATGCAAAGTAAATAGGGCAGAGGTAGATAGCATAATGGTTATGCAAAGAGACTCTCATGCCTGAGGCTCCAAGATCCCAGGTTCAATCCTCTATACCACCATTAACTACTTATCTTAAGAGATAAGCAGTGCTCTGGTTAAAAAAAAAAAAAAAGTAAATATAATCTTCTTAAAACAAAAGGTTGTTTTTATATTCTTGGATTTCACTATTTCTTAAAATAGAAGTTTTACAAATAATATCAAAGCAAGCCCGTGGGTTCTGATAACTGAACCGAGCTTATTAAGAAACAAGGTAAGGTTAACAAAAGGGCTGTAGGAAGAGGATAAGGGAGTCCAGTGAATTCTCATGGTGGAATGTTAATAAGTTAATGTTGGGCTTATTGTGTTAATGCACATTTTAAAACTGTACTCCAAAAAAAAAAAAAAAGAAAGAAAGAACGAAAATACAGCTAACAGGAATGGTAGATTCTTCCTGCTGGCAATGAGCCACAATGATAACCCTTCTGGCAATAATAATAACAATAAAATAAAGGTTTAAAATAACTTGGAATCAGACCTCAGCCTTTGGAATAGAGGAAGATAAAATAACCTTAAGTTCTACTAAACAAACATCTAAGATATTTCTGTGAAATATTAAAGCAAACTTTAAAATAATTTAACAAAAAGAAAATCAAATAGCCAAAAGGAAAAAATACAGACAAAAAAAGAGAAAGAATTATGAGTTTATTCTGTGGTTAACTGCTGTTAGGAAGGTATGAATACTATTAAATTCAAATTGAAATGGGTAAAGAAAACATGGCTATGTGCTTAGAGGGAGCAGAGATTTGTAACTGGCATCACTACATAAAACTAGGTTCAAAAGGTAGAAGTAGTAATACTCAAAAGAAACTCACCCACCAGTGAAGGAAAGCTTCCATTTGTTTCTGTTACCTAATCTCTAGATAGAAAAATTAATAATAAGTAAGTAAATACAGTATGGTTTTAGGAGTAAAAGTCCCTGGTTTCAGAATTTTTACTGCAATTGTTAAATAGAAATTCCAAGCAAATAGGTTTGCATAATAAAATCCCCCAGTCAGATATGCTGCTTGAGATGCCTGGCAAATCAGATACAATGCTAGGGAAAACAGGTATCAGAGAAATTCTAAACAAAAGAAAAATGGAGTAAAGATCTTATAATTACAGCATTATGTGACAGTTGTCTTGTAAATAATTATTTTCCTAATAAGATTTTTTTAAAAAAATGATTTGTTCTTTACTAAAAAGAGAAAGAACTACTCTGTCATATATTATACCAAGGATTGAACTGGGAAACTCATGCATACAAATTTGGTACTCTGCTCACTGCACCACCTACCAGGCCACATTCCTTGTAATTTTCAAAGATTTGATGTATTGGTTTTCCATTTAAAATTGTCCTAAAGGGTGGATTTAAGGAACAAAGCAATATTCTTTTTTTTTTTCTTTTTTATTTAAGAAAGGATTAATTAACAAAACCATAGGGTAGGAGGGGTACAATTCCACACAATTCCCACCACCCAATTTCCATATCCCACCCCCTCCCCTGATAGCTTCCCATTCTCTATCCTTCTGGAAGCATGGACCCAGGTCATTGTGGGTTGCAGAAGGTAGAAGGTCTGGCTTCTGTAATTGCTTCCCCACTGAACATGGGCGATGACTGCTTGGTCCATATTCCCAGTCTGCCTCTCTCTTTCCCTATTAGGTTGGGTCTCTGGGGAAGCGGAGCTCCAGGACACAATGGTGGGGTCTTCAGTCCAGGGAAGCCTGGCCGGCATCCTGATGATCTGGAACCTGGTGACTGAAAAGAGAGTTAACATACGAAGCCAAACAAATTGTTGAGCAATCATGGACCCAAAGCTTGGAATAGTGGAGAGGAAGTGTTAGGGGGATATACTCACTGCAAACTCTAGTGTACTTCTGCTTTCAGTTATATATTTTGCAGTAGTTTACGGATACGTGTGAACATATGCTCTCTCTCACAGAAACTGGCATATATCTAGGTTTTGGGATTTTGTTAGAAAGTGAACCACCTGAGATGGAATTAGAAGTATACTATGAAAGGAAAGGTCTCACCCGAGTAATGAAGCTGAAGGGCTGTCATTCCACACGTGAAGTATCTGGACACAGTCTGAAGTGAAGCATGTTGAGGTGGCAATCGTTGTGTTGGTTAGGTTGTGATCGGCAGATGCAATATTATTTGATATGGATTGGGAGAGGCATACGGGAAAGTGGGCCGTATCCAATGGTTCCAGGACTGGGGGAAGTAGAGGCTCTATAGTGGAGATGTGAGGTTCCTGCTGTCTTAGGGTTCAAAAAGACAATCGGTAGTTAATGTTATCATTACATTATTTGGTAATTGGGTTAACTTTAAAAAGTACTTTTGTTAGGGTTTGCTGTACAGTACCCAGTATCTTGTATATAGCTGTGCTGCTGGTTGCTTCTGATCTACTTGGTCTAGGCTTTTGAGAGAGTCTGCATATCAATTACACAGCCTATATATTGAAAAGATTCAGTTTGTGTTTTGAAAAACTTCGAGACATACAATTAATTTCCCCCCTCTCGTATTAATTAACTAGTTATTTATATGACTACATTTTACTAGGAGTGTACATAAACACCATTCCCACCACCAAAAGACTGTGACCTATCCCTCCCACCCACTCCCACCCCCCACTGTCCCAGGAAGCTGCATGTCTACCCCTCACCACAGGGTTTTTACTTTGGTGCCCTTCTTACAATTTGGTCAGGTCCTGCTTTTAGTTTCCCTTTCAGATCTTCTTCCTCAACTTCTGTTGATGATTGGGATCATCCCATACTTATCTTTATCTTTCTGACTTAGCTCACTTAACATAATTCCTTCTAGCACTGTCCAAGATGGGTCAGAGAAGGTGGGTTCATTGTTCTTGATAGTTGCATAGTATTCCATTGTATATATATATACCACAACTTTCTCAGCCACTCATTTGTTGTTGGGCACCTGGGTTGCTTCCAGGTTTTAGCTATTATGAATAGTGCTGCCATGAACATAGGAGTACACACCTCTTTTTGGTTGGGTGTTATGGAGTCCTTGGGGTATAACCCCAGGAGAGGAATTACTGGATCATATGGAAGGTCCATGTCTAGCCTGGTGAGAGTTTTCCAGACTGCTCTCCACAGAGGCTGTACCAATTTACATTCCCACCAGCAATGTAAAAGGGTTCCTCTGTCCCTACAACCTCTCCAGCATTTGTTGTAACATGCAGAAGAATGAAATTGAACCACTTTATTTCAACAGAAAAAAAATCAACTCCAAATGGATCAAAGACCTAGATGTCAGACCAGAAACAATCAAATACTTAGAGGAAAACATTGGTAAAACACTTTCCCACCTATACCTCAATGACATCTTTGATGAATCAAACCCAATTGCAAGGAAGACCAAAGCAGAAACAAACCAATGGGACTACATCAAATTGAAAAGCTTCTGCACATCCAAAGAAACTAGTAAACAAACAGAGAGACCCCTCACAGAATGGGAGAAGATCTTCACATGCCAGACATCAGACAAGAAACTAATCACCAAAATATATAAAGAGCTCAGCAAACTTAGCACCAAAAAAGCAAATGACCCCATCCAAAAATGGGCAGAAGACATGAACAAAACATTCACTACAGAGGAGATCCAAAAGGCTAACAAACATATGAAAACCTGCTCTAGGTCACTGATTGTCAGAGAAATGCAAATTAAGACAACACTAAGATACCACCTCACTCCTGTAAGAATGGCATACATCAAAAAGGACAGCAGCAACAAAGCAATATTCTTAACAATATTCAGTTGGTAGTTATGATGTGCTATTAAGACCAGTCAGTACAGCACATTAAAGCTGCATTAGCAGCTTTCTAAAGAACACTTCCTACCCCAACAGGATTGCCTAAGTTTCCTTTGAGCCATCTCTGAAAAGTGCTCTCATCATGGGGCTGGGTAGTGGTGCACCTAGTTGAGTTCATATGTTATAATACATAGGGACCAAGGTTTGAGCCCTGGATCACCACCTACAGGGAGAAAGCTTTGTGAGTGGTGAACAGTGTTGCAGGTATCTTTCTCCCTCTCTATCACCCCATCCCTCTCAATTTTTGGCTGTCTCTATCCTATAAAGATAATTAAAAACTTTTTTAAAAAAAAGAGAAAGTGTTTTCCTCTTTACCTTCCCAGTGTCCAAGGAGTACAGGACAAACGATGGCACCACAAAAAGCCTTCAAAAGACACTTTATCCTGTGACTAGCTCAAGATTATTGCCTCTGCTGTTTTCAAAAATTTAAATATAAAACATGAATAGAAGAACTCAAAGAGCTAGTGAAGTTAATGTATATTTATTTTCCCACAAGTGGGAAGAAATACTTACATTTGAAATAATTTAGAGTACAGTCTTTTAATATATGTAATGTTTTACAGTTTTCAAAGAATGTAATAATGAGTAATAAAGAAAAGGTTAAATTGTCTTTCACATGGTCTTTTTCTAAAGCTTGAAAAATGCATGAAACTTTTGGAAATATTTTTAGCTTTTATTTATTTATTTATTTATTTTTTAGTATGTGGATTGTCGACACGTCCCAGGAGTCTTCCTTCTCTGTTTACTTTTGAGTTGCATCTTATTGTAACTGTGAAGGTGAAGCTTAGAATTGTAGTTTTATCAATATTACATCATAGGTACCTAAAGGAGACTACACAAAATGGTTCATAAATATTTGTCTAAAATGTTTGACTTTGATTACCTAAGATAATTTAATAGTTTGAAAATCATTTGCTGATGATGTTTGGTAGATAAATTTGTATGCATTAAGAATAAACCTTATGATAGAATATAGAGAAATAAGCATCTTTATTTTCTTTATTCTATTTTATTTTATTTTTTGCCAGAAAAAAGAATTATCAAGATGCAAGTTGAGACAGTCACAGAATTCAGGACAATTACTAATGTTGTTGGATATTTAAAGGGCTCAACATCTCCTGGTAAGTAAAGTTAACTATTTGTAAAGTAGACATTATATACACTATCACAAAGAAATGCTCTATAATAATTGAGTAGCAGAGCTACTTGAGCTGTAGGTAGAAGTGTATGATACTCTAAAAGTAGATAAATATAAAATCAAGAGGTAGATCTTAATATCCCTTCTTGCCAACTATTTTTTTTTAAATAGTCACAGTAGATAATCAAAAGCAGAGAATCCAGTTTAAATTCATAAGGTTACTTGTGTCTGGTGATAGAAAGTTACAAAAGCCAATGTATTATTGCCCCCCTTTGATCACTATAATACTTATTATTTAATGAAAAAAAGTATTTTTAAGTTCATACTTAGTATTTCATTGCTGAGATAAACAGAGATAGGGAAATAGGCAAGAGCATCAGTTTACTATTTTTGTTTTACACTTATTGGAGATAAGAAAGGGAGAGACAGATAGGCAGGGGGACAGGGGGATCAGCACAGCTCCACCTCCCATGAATTCTTACAGTGGTATTCATGATGACCCTTTATGGTGTCTGAGCTTAAACCTAAGACCTCATGGACTACAGAAAATGCACTCTCCTCTCGGGCAGTGAGCTACCTCTTGGATCTCAGAAAAGGCAGTTTAAAAAGAACATATTTTGAGGGTCCGGCAGTAGCACAGAGGGTTAAGTGCAGGTGGCACAAAGCGCAAGAACCAGCATAATAATCCCAGTTTGAGCACCCGGCTCCCCACCTGCAGGGAAGTTGCTTCACAGGCTGTGAAGCAGGTCTGCAGGTGTCTTTCTCCCTCTATGTCTTCCCCTCCTCTCTCCATTTTTCTCTGTCCTATCCAACAACAATGATATCAGTGACAATAACAATCATAGCCACAACAACGATAAAACAACAAGGGCAACAAAGGGGAAAAAAAAATTCCTCTAGGAGCAGTGGATTTGTAGTGCAGGCACCAATCCCCAGCAATAACCCTAGAAGCAAAAAAAAAGAACATATTTTAGTTTTTAACTTATTTTTAATTATCTTTATTCATTTATTGGATAGAGACCACCAGAAATTGAAAGCAAAGGGGAGGTACAGAGGGAAAGAGAGAGACACCAACAGCACTGCTTCACCACTTGTAAAGCTTTCCCCCTCCAGGTGGGAACTGAAGACTTGAACCTGGGTCTTACACATTGTAACATGTGCACTTAACCAGTTGCAACAGCACCTGACTCCTTCATGTTTTGTTTTAAATAACATTCTTTGTCTCTAAATCTATGTGTTTCAGCAGTAACTCTGATCCTCGATCCACTAACTATTGTACACAGTATTGTGGCCTAAGAGGTGATATTGTAGATCAAGCCTTGGGCCCTCAAGCATGAGCTTCTGAGTTTGAGTCCTAGCATCTCCTGAGCCGGAGTGATATTCTGGTTCTTTCTCCTCCCTCATTAATTAAAATAAATCTTAAAAAGATAATTTTACTTAATGTTTATATAATTTGAACTTTTCATGTTATTTATGAAAATGGTTATTTGTCTCAAAAAAAAAAGGGGACGGTCTCAAAAAAAAAAGAAAATGGTTATTTGGTTAAATTTTCAAATTTTATACCTTGTTCTGGGTAGTTGATGAAATTTTCTAATTTTATACTGGCTAATAAAGATAACAAAATATGTAAGTTTAGGAATAATAGAAGTACTTCCAAATACATTGTAATGTTGAATCATAATACCATCAAGTATACATGTTATTCAATATAGCATTTTTCATAAACTTTATTTTTATTTTTTACCTTCTTTTTTATTACATTTTGTGCCACCCCTGTTCGTTTGGTTGAGGCATTCAGTCATGTACTCTTGGAGAATAATTCTCCATAATTTTTGTCACCCTGACCCACTAATAACAACTAAGATAATTTTTAAATATTTAAAAAATATTTATTTATTTATTCCCTTTTCTTGCTCTTTGCCAGGCTAGTCTGAGAGTGTTTCTTCCCAGGCATGTGCTCTCTGGGTTGGAAAGAACTCAACCAGAGCCAAAAATGGGCTGCGACATAGGAAAGGAACCAGGAACTCCTGGTGGAGCCGGAACGCAATGACTTTATTGATCAGAGACAATGCTTTTTATATCTTAGAAACCAGAAGTGGCAAGTCGGAAAAAGAAATGGCTAGGAAAGGGGATGGAGAAAAGGAAAGAGCAGCTAATGGTAGAAATTCCCTTAGCAACTGTTACAAAGGTTTTAACTGGTGGGATTAATTAATACCCTGAAGGAAGGGCAGGTCTCGGGCAAAACAATGATTATGTAAATAGACCATAGTATTGATGGAGCAGAGCGGGGGGGGGGTGCCTGACAGCCCTTTTTTATTGTTGTTGTTAGATAGGACAGAGAGAAATGGAGAGAGGAGGGGAAAACATGGGGGGGGGGGTCAGAAAGATAGACACCTGCAGACCTGCTTCACCGCTTGTGAAGTGACTCCCCTGCTTGAAGCAGGTCTGCAGGTGTCTATCCTTCTCTCTCCCTCTTTGTCTTCTCCTCCTCTCTCCATTTCTTTTTGTCCTATCCAACAATGACGACATCAATAACAACCACAATAATTACAACAACAGTAAAACAACAAGGGCAACAAAAGGGAATAAACAAATAAATATTAAAAAAAGATTTATATTAGTCACAGGGTAAAATAGATCTCTATATTTAAATTCAGTTTATAAAGGAAAAAAAATTAATCAATTATGCCAGTAGTATTCTTCAGTGTATAATATGCAGAAGCTTCTCAAGTTTTGCTGATTTGATTCCTGTGTAAGAATATGTACACTATGGCCCCCTGGGGTCCTCCCCCACTGGGGGCCATTTCTTTCTCTTTTTCTTTTCCCTCTCATTTCCTTTCTTTCTTTCTTTCTTTCTTTCTTTCTTTCTTTCTTTCTTTCTCTCTTTCTTTCTCTCTTTTTAAGGTAAAATATTCAGTCATAAAAAAAGATTATGTAGACTGTTTAATATGTAATTTGCTTATTTAAGGACTCTTACAATGTGAATAGTAATCAATTAGCATTCAAGTTTTGGGATTTGGTTTATTTGGGGTACAAACAATTGCAAACTGAACTTCCGCACATATCTGGGAGATGACTGAAGGGAAACTCCAGGTTTTCAACACTTGTAGACATACATCATAATTAAAACTTGACAAAATGTGGACAGATAAAATGCACTGCTAGTTCCAATATCAGTGTGAAAAGTTAAAATAACTTTGCATATTGGTGGTACCTAAAGTTTTCTTTTTATGCCATGAAGGTAATGTTTGACTCATTTCTTCACAAATGAGTACTATTCACTACATGTCAGACATTGTTCAAATCCATAGAACTATATACATATACTATGTTATTACATTTTACGGCTGAAGAAATTAAGGCATAGATCTATACTCTTAGCCATGCATGGCATATTTTCTAAGAAATGAAAAAGTGCTTTCACACACATGTTTCAGACTACTTGACCAAATAAATTTAGTTCTGTGCCATTAACATCTTTTAACAAAATCAGAGGAAACTGGTGAGCAATGCACGTTTAACAGACCCTATCCGTGTATCATGGAGACTATTCCAGTTGTGGATACAACTGGATTTGTTGAATCACATGAAGTAAAATATGTGAAAAGGAAACTTAAAAGTAGTTGGATGGCATTTGATTATGATTGTTTATTTTATTTATAAACAAATTGTTTTTTAAATTTATTTTATTTTTGAGAGAGATGTACATAAAGACACAGAGAGAAACCTGTACACTGTTCAGCTCTGGCTTTTGGTGGTGCAGGGGATTGAATCTGGAACTTTGGAGCCTCAGACACTAGAGTCTGTTTTCATAATCTGTATGCTGAAATTGAGAGAAAGGGAAAGGTAGAGAGGGAAAGAGACACCTCCAGCACATATTAACAAGTTAAGCCCCACTTGATATTTTTTAAATCAGGGAAAAGAGTGAAAATTCAAACTTGAGAATGCTAATTGTCCAAGTATTTCTTTTATAATGCAGTCTGTACATGACTACCACAGTTTTGATATATACAGCTGCTGACTCCTTCATAGGCATTCATAGTTCATTGATTTATACTGAGCATTCACATGTTGTTTACAGAGCACTTCCTGCTATGATTATGGGAAAATGTTAGATAAGGCTTTCATTCTGGCATATTTGTATACTTCATTAATTAATATGCATGGTACAAAAGACGGTAATATGGGTCTAAGCTTTAGATTCATAATTGGGTTTGGCAGCTGCCTCTAATTTGATATACACAGATGTGTGAATCAAGACTGTGGGTAAAAACGTCAGCCTTAATTATTGGAACAGTGCTGCATAATTGTTGCTCCTTTGTGCTAATGTAAATGTCATTAAATTTATTGTTAAGGTTTATATTTTCTCATAATGGCTCTTGTTTCTTCCTGTTTCCAGATCGGTATATCATAGTGGGCAGCCACCATCATACCTCTTACAGTTATAATGGACACGAATGGGCCAGTAGCACTGCCATAATCACAGCTTTCATCCAGGCTTTGATGCTAAAAGTTAAGAGAGGGTGGAGACCAGACCGAACTATTGTTTTCTGCTCATGGGGAGGAACAGCTTTTGGCAATATTGGCTCTTATGAATGGGGAGAGGTAAATGCATGCTAATTATAATACTTCCTGACTGTGCTCTTTTTGGCCGAAATAGACAAAGAAAAACAGTTAAAACCAAGGTCAAAAATGTCATGATGTCAGTAAAACAGATTTACTGACATCACACACAAGCATGAAGGAGAATTAAACTACAGTTAATTGAGTATGTTCTGCAAGTATCATAACTTTATGGCTTCTAAACCTACACTCTCTGCCTGAAGCACAAACATGCTTACCTGGTTATTGTGTTTTTATGTTATGCTACCAGGAAAGGATCAAAGTCTTCCTCTCTCAATCTCTCTCTGTCTCTGTCTCTCTCTCTCATCTATCTATATATTATGTATGTATATATTTCTTTTCCAGGATTCCACTGCTCTAGGCTGACTATTTTCAAAGAGAGAGACCACAGTAACAAACATCTTCATGGATCACAGGATCACAAGCAGACACATTGTCCAAGTGATCTGTTTTGTCAGTCTACTCATTCTTTTTGACCTATCTCCCTGCCTCTCTACCTAATGCCTTAGGAAGCATTTGTCCAAATAGAAAGTTGTATGAATTGGTCATGTTTCAAATGCAAGTAGAGTATTTGAGTTTTGTATATTGTTAATGTCTGTAATATATATGTCTATAAATATATAATTTTATTTGCATTTATTTATTTTTGCCACAAGGGTCATCTTTAGGGCTTGATACCTGCACAATAAATCCACCACACTAGACAGCTGCTTTTAACCTTTTTTTCCCTTTCTTTTGTTGAGAGAAGGGGAAAAATGAAAAGGAAAGTGGCAGTAGAGAGAGAGAAAGAGAGGCACTTATAGTACTGTCACTATTCATGAAGGTCTCCTCCTGCAGATAGAAACCTGGAACTTAAACTGAAGTTCTTGTGTATGGTAACCTGTATATTCTACTGTGTGTTATGCTTCACAGCCCCACTGCACTGTTAGTAAAATATAACAACTTTTGATTGGATCGATGTTCTATTGATAAGATGAAAACATTACCATACACAAGAACTTCAGTTTAAGTTCCAGGTTTCTATCTGCAGGAGGAGACCTTCATGAATAGTGACAGTACTATAAGTGCCTCTCTTTCTCTCTCTCTACTGCCACTTTCCTTCTCATTTATTTTTGTTAATAAAAATATCCCTAGATATTTTATTTATGTTTATCGTTTTTTCTTTTGTGTGTGTGTGTGTGTTTCCCTTTTGTTGCCCTTTTTTATTGTTGTTATTGATGTCATCCTTGTTGGATAGAATAGAGAGAAATGGAGAGAGGAGGGGAAGACAGAAAGGGGGAGACAAAGAAAGACACCTGCAGACCTGCTTCACTGCCTGGAAAGTGAACCCCCAGCTGGGGGCTTGAACCGGGATCCTTATGCCGGTCCTTGCACTTCACACCATGTGCACTTAACCCTCTGTGCCACTGCCTGGCTCCTGTTTATGGTTTTTTCTTAGAAAATTATTTCAGGGGGGACAGGTAGCATAGCACCCACTTAAGCACACGTATCTCTATGAATAAGTATCAGGGTTTGAGCCCCACTCCCCACCTTCCTGGACAATGATTTCTTTCTGTTGTCTAACAAAATTACAAACATGAAACAGGGGAAAAATGTCCACCTGGGAGTAGTGGATTCATAGAGCTGGCACTGAGCCCTGGTAGCAAAAGTAAATGATAAAAGTTTCAGTAGAAATATGTAAAGGGGGGTGGTTAGGCAGTATGGATGGTATGAACATGGTTGAGCCCGTTACCATGCAAGGACCTGGGTCCCAGCCCTTGCTCCCCACCTGCGGGAAGGAAGCTTCATGAGCAGTTAAGTAGGTCCGTGGGTGTCTCTCTTTGTCTCTCCCTTTATATATTCCCCTCCTCTCTCAATTTCTCTTGGTCCTATCTAATAAAATTAGAAAGGGAAAGAAGAAAATGACCTCTGGGAGAAGTGGATTCATAGTATGGGCACTGAGCCCCAGGGATAATGCTGTTTTCATGAAAGAAAGAAAGAAAGAAAGAAAGAAAGAAAGAAAGAAAGAAAGAAAGAAAGAAAGAAAGAAAGAAAGAAAGAAAGAAAGAAAGAAAGAAAGAGGAAGAAAGGAAGGAAGGAAGGAAGGAAGGAAGGAAGAAAGGAAGGAAGAAAGAAAAAAAGAAAGAAAGAAAGAGTGAGAAAGGAAGAAAGGAAGGAAGGAAGAAAGAAAGATGCAAAAGGAAAAATCTACATAATTTTATCTACTGTTTGAGGACATATGATATAACTTACCTGAATAGGGGGCCTGCTTTACCTTGTATACAACTCAGGTTTGAATGCAATTCTCTCACCATTGGAGGAAAATTCAGTGCCATGGTGCCTAATTCTCCCATGTCTCTCTCTTTCTATATGAGGAGAAGAGAAGAAAGAATAAAACTATTTGATAAACTAGTATTTGCTTTATACACTTTGGAGGAAAAAAATCTTATGTATCTCATATGGAAAAAAAATCATTCCAGATTTTAAGAATTCAAAAAGAAGTACGTGTATACTGACTGTCTAATGAAAATATCCAAAAGGATTATCAAAGAAAATAGCAAGTGTCTTTTTAATTTGAAGGGCAAAAGACTCTTTAATATGAGAATAAAATTTCACTGGAAAATATATCAAGATTTGCAGATTACAAATTGGAATGCTTTTAGATATGCAAATTAGTAGTGTGAAATCTGGATCCATATTCAAAAGAACTAATTAAAATGAAGAAATCTCATTGCTGAAAAAGCATTTTTAATTGACATATTTTTATTAAGATGGAAAATGACTTAGTTGAACCAATCTCTCATACTGCTATTACAAGTTGTTTACTTTAATGTTTAAAAAAATTGGGTGGAATCGACATATGACCTGGACTGATTTTTGTTTTTCAGAATGTTTTTATAATAATAAAAAAAATACGATTTTGATAAAATGTCTTAAAGAGGGAGTTGGGCTGTAGCGCAGCTGGTTAAGCGCACGTGGCAGGAAGCGCAAGGACCTGTATAAGGATCCCGGTTAGAACCCCTGCCTCCCCACCTGCAGGGGAGTCGCTTCACAGGTCTGCAGGTGTTTATATCTTTCTGTCTCCCCCTCTGTCTTCCCCTCCTCTCTCCATTTCTCTTTGTCCTATCCAACTACATCTACAACTATAAAACCATCAACAACTACAACAACCATCAACAACTACAACTATAAAAAAAATCTTAAAGATTATTTTTTAGATTAAAAATGTATTTACTATCTCAATATCTATCTAGTATATATGATTGATTTCTGCTAATGCTAAATGTCACATCTATTTTCTTTTAATTTAATTTTATTTATTTAGCCTTCAAGTTTATTGCTGGTGTTCGGTGCCTGCACTATGAATTCACTCTTCCTCTGGCCATTTTTGAGATTTTTTTCTTTTTTGATAGGACAGAGAGAAATTGAGAGGGGAGGGGAAGATAGAGAGGGATAGAGACAGAGAGACAACTGCAAACCTGCTTCGCTGCTTGTAAAGTGACCACTCTGCAGGTGGGGAGCCAGGGCTCGAACTGGGATCCTCGAGCTTCATACTATGTATGTATGTATGTATATATGTATGTATGTATTATGTATGTATGTATGTATGTAACCCATGTGCTACCACCCAGCCCTCTCTAAGCTATTTTCTGAAAGTAGGTTTATTTAACAATAGTAGTTGCAAACTTTTAAGAGTCTGAATGCCTGTCTCACATAAAGAAGTTATTTCAAAAATTTCTTGAATTTATAAACCAGCAGTTAGTATCCAAACCTGTATGTAGAGTCGCTAATGTGGCCTTACATGTAGTTAATGAAATTCAAAACACTTCAAGGTTTTTGTGAATCTGTTATGTTTTTGGTAATGTTGCATTTTCTCAATCAACAGGGTGGAGAGAAAATAAGTCACATAATGCCCTCTTGGGTTCTTCAGATTTTGAACAAATAGATAAGCATAGGTCATTTGATAAGAGAAGAAATAAATAAAATTTAATTAATAACCATGTATATAGGGCTTGTAATAGTTGCAGAGATCCCACCACAGAATCAGCTGCTATTATTAGAGCAGATTTCATTTTGTATTTTGAAGGTAAATATTATAGTGTGGTAACCATTTTAATGTCTCTTAAAATTTGACTTTTGGCAGTAGCACATTTTACACAAGTTTACTGTATGTTACATGTCATTTGCAACTTATTTAAAGTCTGTTTATGATTTTTGTGTGCCCTGTTAGATAATATGAACTTGTTTAAATTACTTAGGCAATGTAATGAATTTTGAGTAAGAATATAGATTCTATAGCAGTTAACTGATAAACTAGAATATGTTAAAGTTAGATTTTTTTTTTTATATATATAGGATTTCAAAAAGGTCTTGGAGAAGAATGTAGTGAGTTATGTCAGTCTTCATAGTCCAATAAGGGGTAACTCAAATCTATACTACGTGTCTTCTCCTTCACTTCAGCAGCTGGCAACAGAGGTAAGATAACTATTCATTTTTGTAATGTGATTCATCAGATTTTCCTTTTTTCTGTAATTCATTATTTCTTGGTCTCTTTGTTCCTTTTAATGTGCCTAATTTTGTGAGCATGATCTATTGCTGACTTTTATCAACATTCCTTTAACTAATTTTTACATTCAGAGAATATTTGCCTGCTACTCTTTTAGAGTTGTATTTTAAGACACAAATTATGCAGTTGTAATGCTTGAATATAAAATGTAAATGAATTTCTTAGAAATTGAATTAAACTCAAAGTTCCAGTTCTTCCAGTCTTGATATTTTAGTGATCAACTTGGATTATTATGATAAACTTGGATATTTTGACTATGTATGAAAGCTACCCAACATTTTTACCTACCTGAGAAGACCCCTGAGAATGGAGTCTATATCTCACTCATGCAAAATATTCCTAACTACATTTCAGATATATATAGAAAATATTATTGGACAAACATTTAGGTCAAAGACAAGCATGCATTTTCTATGAAATAACTTGAAAATTTGTAGTTTGTGCTGTCTCACAAATTATTTTTTTTACTTCTCAAAAATCCTAAAGAATTCTGCTCAATGCTTTTTTTCTTTTCTTCCAATAGACTTCACACTTTTATATATGCATTCATTTATAATTTTCATAGCATATAAAATACTTTGTATTATTTTTCCAAACTAAAACAATCACATACCTAGTGGGAGATGGTTTACTCCAAGCCCTAGTGGCCATTGGTATGTAAGAAGTGACTTAAAGAGAGAAAAATAAGCTGCCAGGTGGTGGCACACCTGGTTAAGTACACATTTGTCGGGCTGCACCGCGGAGAAGAGAAAGAGGAGATCCGGAGCGAAGAAGGAATACAAATCGTTATTTGCTCTGGCACCTCAGAGTTGGGTGAGAGAGAAGCAGGTTTGGCCACGTGGAGGTAGAAAAAAATGGCCGCCTCAGGCAGCAACCTTTGCTGCCTCTAATCACTGAAGTGAAGGAGCCGGCAAGAGAGAGAGGTGCTAAGAAGAAGGGCTTTTATTGGAGTAGCTCTCATGAGAATGGGAAGGGGAGGAGTAACCATAGCACTCCAGGGTAGGATAATAACTCTCGTGAGAATGGGAAGGGGGAGGAGTAACCAAGGCACTCCAAATATCCCGGGGAATAGACAATGCCCTGAGGGCACAACATGGCGGAACAGGCGCTCAGAGAATGTCCCAACTCTCGTGTTAACTAGCAATAGACTGAGTGTTCAACATGGCAGATGTGACTGCATCTGCACAATTTCCCAGCAGACATTACAATGTGTAAGGACTAGGATTCCAGCCCCCACTCCCCACCTGCAGGGTGAAAGCTTTGCAAGTGGTAAAGCAGGGCTGCTGGTGACTCTCTGTCTCCCTCTTTGCCTCTTCCTGCCCTTTTGGCTTCTGGCTGTCTCTGTGCAATAAATAAAGATAATTAAAAAATTAAAAGAGAAAAATAACCAAACAGTATTTTGAATTAACAATAACTCTTGATTGAAACATAGTGCAAACTAATATTTTATTACCTTTATGGAGAACTTCCTAGTTTGATAGCCTTCACTGGCATTTCCACACGTAAAACATTGTGAAAGATGTGCATTTAAGATCATCCAGCTCCCTCTCTGCTTGTTTTAAATTATGTCCAGATGTCTATCTGAATTTCTCCTGCTCTGTCCTTACTTTGAATTTTCTCTCTTACTCGTTTGGGAAAATTCTCAAAAGAGGAAGGTCAATTTTCTTTATTTTTTTTAATTATCTTTATTTATTGGATAGAGATAGCCAAAGATTGAGAGAGGTGTGGGAGATAGAGAGGGAGAGAGACAGAGAGACACCTGCAGACCTGCTTCACCACTGGTAAAGCTTCGCCCCTGCAGGTGGGCGTTGGTCTGCTTCTAAATTCTGCTTCTAAGACCCCTTAATTGCTTGACATTGTGGTCTATTTACATAATCATTGTTTTCATTGGTTTAACCCCCACAGGTTTTCACACTTTTTCCTTCTCCCCACCCCCTATCCTACGTACATCCTCTTCTGACCTGACACTTCCGCCTCAGGAGATACATATAGGACAGGATTGTGATTAGAGATAGCTAGCTTGCACTGCATTCTTCATCAATAAAGACTGAACTGCGTTCCCAGCTCAGCTATGAGTCCCTGGTCGTCTCTCTCTAGCCCTCGAAGCTAGCCTGGCATCTGGCGTCCGAACTGGGACCACCAGGTGGGGACCAGGGTTTCGAACCTGGGTCTTTGTGCACTGTAATGTGTGTGCTTAACCAGATGCACCACCAGCTGGCAAAGGTCAGTTTTCTATGTCTCACATACAACTTTTTTTTTCTGAATTAATGGATCGCTAGATGGAAGAATGCATATATGCACTCAACTATCTAGAAAGTGGGGAGTGTTTTTGTTTGTTTGTTTACTACTTATTTTTGGGTAAAGACAGAGAAAATCTCAGAAGGAAAGGGAAGTTACAGAGAGGGAAAGAGTGAAAAAGGGGGGGAAAGTGATCATGAGAGAAACATGTGCAGCACTGCTTCACCACTTTGCAGGTCGAGACCAAGAGCTTGAACCCTGTCCTTGAACATTGTAACAGGTGTGCTCTATCAGGTGTGCCACCATGTGCCCCCCCCCCCCACTCCTCAGTTTGTGTATTTTGAGACTATTGGACAGTTAAGATTCATGGGCATATAGAAATTACAAACTATTAAGGAATACCAAATATATAGAGATACCAAATCTGTAGAAGATGTCTGAAGTCAAATTGTTTTAAAAGCCTTGCATATCATGTGACAGGACTGTAAAGTATTTAAGTATCTAAAACTCTCTGAAAGTATGCTGTGACTACAATCTTCTTCTTCTAGCGTTTGCCCTTCTTCCGTAGCCAGTCAACAGCGTCAGGTTGAGCCTGATGTAAAGTTTCGAGACCTCCTTTGAATCTGGAGAGGTGGCAGTCGTTGACTATGTGGGTCATAGTCTGTCTGGAGCCGCAGGGGCAGTTCGGGTCGTCTCTGGCTCCCCAGCGATGGAACATAGCGGCGCACCGGCCATGGCCTGTTCGATAGCGATTGAGGAGGGCCCAATCATAACGTGCTAGGTCACAGGCGGTGAAGCAGGTCTGCAGGTGTCTATTTTTCTGTTCCCCTCTCTGTCTCTCTTCCTCTCTCCATTTCACTCTGTCCTATCCAAAAACGACGATATCAATAACAACAACAATAATAACTACAACAATAAAATAAGTGCAACAAAAGGCAATAAATAAATATTTAAAAATAAATAAATAAAACATTTATTACTACCATTAAAATTTCATATTGAAATAAAATGTCTTTCAGCTGAAATTGTAAACAGGAGGGTATGTATCATAGGACAATTTTTAAGGGTGAGGTTATCACAAATTCAAAGGAACAATAACATAAACAACTTAAGAATATAGGAACTCAGTGTCTGGATTGGTTAAATTATATCAATGTACAGCTATTATATATGTCAATTTAATATATATTTTATACAAAAATATTACTATCACATATTATTTAATATAAAATCACTCTTAAAATCCTAAAGGTTTGAGTTTCCCTCTCTGTTCTTTCTCAACTTCTGCTTGTGAGTGGGATCATTCCATACTTGTGTTTGTTTTTCTGAATTATTTCACTTAACAAAATTGAATGTATCCCCAGGGAGATAAAGAATAGGGAAGCTATCAAGAAAGGGGACTGGACATGGCGCTCTGGGGGTGGGCACTGCGTGGAAATGCACCCCTCTTATCCTATAGTATTGCCAATATTTCTATTTTATAAATAAAAAAGAAAAAAGAAATCCTAAAACTTATATAAATCTCAAGGGTAATTTATACAGTCTATTTAAAACAATTCAACATGAGTAGCATTTAAAAAAGATTTAAAATGTTGGTTTCAATAATGTCCATAGCACTGGTACAATTTGTAAAATTACTTACGAAGTAAGTAGACAATTTATCTATCTTCAATTTAAAATTGTTATCATTCTATATGAAATCACATGTTTTATATAATTCAGTATAATGTAAGCCAAACAGAAAAATCAGAATTAATTTTATAAAGAGATAGTATCTGCTATAAAGAAAGCATATTGTCTATGTTGTGAATAATAAAAGATTATGGGGATAGTAAGTAAGTTTGTATAGCAATATACAGATTCTAAAAGATCTCGTGAGGTTAATGCTAAAGACTAAAATATATTCAGTTGGGATTGTTAAGGAACTATCATATAGAGCTAGTGAAATTGATCTAATACTTATCCTCATGGAGCATTCTAAGATTTTGTCTATTTACCCATTCACAATTATTTAAATGATATACACACTCTCAGATATAAGATATTCATCATGCCTCTCCCACTCTGTTGTGAACTATCAGAGGTTCAATAGAGAGGACTAGAATATATAGCTCACTAAATGAATAGGGAATGACAACTCCTTTGTAAAATTCAATTCCATTGGGGGGGAAATGGACATTTCTTAAAAACAGTTTCTAGTCACTCTTTAAATGCAAAATAAAAGACAACCCAACCCAACCCGTTCAATTTGTAATTCACAGGAATGAAACACCACTGCCTTTGTGCAAAATAAGTAATGGAATTAAGATAAACTCCCTCCAAACCATTTTAAGAATTAAGATATAACAAGATGCAGTTGTCTCTCCTAATTTCTCTTTTTCACTCTCTCTGTGTGTGCATGTTTGTTGTTTCAAATCATCTCTCAAAGATCACAGAAAGTATTGATTTTGCCTTTAGAAAAATAGAATTTTGTCATGAATTTATTAGTGTTTTATGAGTCTCAAGAAGTTAGTGGTGGAATTTCTAAGATGGTATTTGTTGGTATGCTTCTAAAAACCCCTTTTGTTTCATTTGGTTTAAATCCCCCCTGCTTAACACTGCATTCTATTTACATAACCACTGCATTCTATTTACATAACCACTATATTCTATTTACATAACCTCTGTTAACAAGCACCACCCTCCCTCCAGGGCATTGGTGGTTCAGTGGTAGAATTCTTGCCTGCTCTGCCCCCTCTCCTTGTCATACCCTGATTTTCACCAGTCACTTTTCTCTCCACCCTCTCTGCGTCGCATCCTGTTCCTGGGCTGGTATATTTATAAGGACAAGATTGTTTGTAGTTTGTTAGTTTAGCTTAGCTTGGTATAGATTGCGCTGTGTCCTGCATGAATAAAGAGATACTGCGTACAGCTCAACCATGAGTCCCTGGTCGTCTGTTACCCGCCCGTGAAGCCAGCCCGTCAAAAACAACAGGTATTTTGGAAAAGCCTTAAGCTTTCATGCATATGGAAGTTGTCAGTTTAGCTCTGTCCTGCTTAAATGATGTGTTTCATGCCAGAAGCTGCCAAACCTGATCAAAATCAAACTATTACCCTCAATAATGTGAAACTTCCTAAAGAAAGGTCAGTAATTATTTTAACTGGGGAAAAGTGTGGCTAAGATATATTTACTTTATAGGTAATTTTAATATTCATATTCTGTTTTCTATAGAATATCAACCACCTGACACCCAATACAGCACATATATCTCAAATCAATTATATTTGTTAGAGTTAGGAGCCCAAAACTAGACAACGCTATGACTTTATTGGGATTACCAGTCATTTGTGGAGCTCTGTTATGTGATAAATATATAGAGAGGACTCAAGTGTCCGACATTGCTTTAGGGCACACAGGAAGTAGTAAAATACCCACCTTGTTTCCTAGGAGCTTATGATTTTACTGTGAATCCAAGACATACATAAATAGCTATAGTAGAGGTGTGAACTCAACTGAAATTCACAGGAAGCACAGTGATTTTTTTATTAGTTTAATTCATCATAAAATAGTGCCAACATTTTGAATGTACTCAGAACCTAAAGAAACATAAACATCTGTCTTCGCAAAACTCAAACCTCTCAGCTCATATAGAGAAGTTTCTCCTGTACTGGACTACTCGTGCTTCTTTGCAGATCACACTGGGGTTGACTTCCATTTTCAAGTTCAGAGCTAGTGTAGTGGTGGTGTACTGCTTCTCTTTGTTGTCTGGTATAGGCTGAATGAGCTGCAGAGCAACATGTGCATAGTACCTGGAGAAAGTCTTCTGAATGTCACAGAGCTGGTTTTCGTTCTGCATGATCAGACCATTTAGCCCGTGAAGGAAATTGACTCTAATGCTTGATGATTGAATTGCCACAAGTCTGACTTTCAAATAACAGAAATGAGTAACAGAAATGAATTGTGCTTGTTCTCTTTTACTTATGTCCTTCTACGCTAGAATTTTAAAAATAAATCAAACTAGCCTGCACAGATATTATAACAAAATATCTTTGATGTTGGGGGGCCAGTTAGTGGTGCACATAGTACTAAGCACAAGGACCCAAACAGGGACCTGGGTTTGAGCCCCCTGTAACCCCCCCCCCCACTGCAGAAGGGACACTACACAAACAAAGAAGCAAATGTCTATCTTTATCTCTCCCTCTCTGTCTCCCTCTCCTCTCTCAATTTCTGTATGTCTTATCCAATAAAAAAAAAGTGGATTTGTAGTGCTGGCAATAAGCCCCGGCTATAATCCTGGTGGAAAAGAACAATCTTTGATATTCTTGATAATTCTTGACACTAGAACTTGAAAATAATGTAAAGGAAGGACATTTGTCTCCTGAGGTCTAGCTCTTTAGTTGGCTGGCTACTAAATTCTCACTGCATCTCCAGGACATGCCTTTTTTTTCTCTGAGCACATTCATTCGTGGGGTATCTCATTCTCATTTTATAAGGCACCTTCCCTCTTGCAGTGGTACCTACCCATCTTTATCAATTCACCTAAACTTCTTAGAGTTCGAACCTCCAAGTAGCCACATCAAAGGATACGACTCAGCCTAGGAATTTTAGAATGACTTCTTTATAACAATGACCCGAAATATGTAGTGGTAGAAAATAGTGAACATGGTGATAGAATTAAAATAAAGGGGCAGGGGTAGATAGCATAGTGGTTATGCAAACAGACTGTCATGCCTGAGGCTTCACAGGCACAGGTTCAATCCCCTGCACTACCGTAAACCAGAGCTGATCAGTGCTCTGGTAAAAAAAAAAAAAAAAAAGAATTAAAATAATGGCATTTACTTTTTTGCTTTTCCTTGTTGGAAATGTTAGTGCAGTGCGTGAAATGAATTTGATTTCTACTCTATTTTCTGTAAAATGTGTAACAGTGAAATTAAGGTTGAAACAAACCTCCTTCAGTGGACTTGTACTACATTAGATATGGCTAAATTTAGTTTTGCTTGGGATGTTTATATTTTTGGGGACTTTTAATTAGGTTTTTTTTTTTTTTTTAGAAAATTCTCTTCAAATAGTTGTACATTATCAATTACAATTCTTTTCAGTGGTGTACATTTATTTTTTCTTTCTGTGACTCTACAAGTGGTAGTTAAGTGAAGTGAACTTAAAGGCTAATAAACTAAGTTAAAACCACTTCTTACACTACTTTACCACTTCAGTAAAGTCTAGCATTTAAAATTTTGATTCCATGGGCAGGTTTATCTATCTTCTAGGTTTGCATGTGTTACTTTTTGTGAAAACCAAACAATCCTTCCAATTTATTACTGTTTTATAAGGTTTTCTGTTCAGTATATACTGAAAATTTGTAAATCTATTACTTAAATCTGTGCATCAGGGAAATTCTTTGTGAGGTTCTTAAATAAGGCAGCTGATTTGAATATTTGAGCTGTAAAGCCCAAGTAAAAATAATTTGAGAAAAAAATATTTATTTATTATCGGATAGAGACAGAGAGAAATTGAGAGGTGGAAGGGAGATAGAAATGGAAAGAGACAGAGAGACACCTATAGTCCTGCTTCACCGTTCATGGAATTTTCCCACTACAGGTGGTGACAGGGCCTTGAACCTGAGTCCTTGCAAGAATTTTTTTTTAATTTTTTTATTTGTTAAATAGTATGTTACAAAATTGTAAAATTACAATGTATAGTTCCACACACACCACCAAAGTTCTGTATCCCCACCCTCCAACCATCCAAAGAAAACAACCATGGTTCTCACAAGTCTTACAGTTTGCTTGCTTCTATTTTGTTTGGATTTTTTTTTTGAAGTCTATGTAAATCACATCTCTAGATTTGACATGTAAGTGAAACTATCTGGTAGTTGTTTTTCATCTCTTTACTTAGTTTGCTAAGCATAATCACTTCTAGTTCTATCCATTTTGTCCCAAAGGACACAGTATCATCTATTTTCATTGCAAAGTAGTAGTTCATGGAATATGTATCCCATAACTTCTTTAGCCAGTCATGTCATCTGCTGATGACCATTTAGGCTGCTTCCATTTGGCTATTGTGAATAATGCAGCTATGGACATAGGGGTGCATGTGTATCTTATAACTAGTGCTTGAGTGTCCACAACATAAATGCCTGAGAGCGGTATTGCTGGATCATAATGTGATTCCATTTTATTTGTTTAAGGATTCTCCATACAGTCTGCCAAAGGGACTGCACCAGTTTGCATTCCCACCAGCAGTGAGGCAGAGTTCTACTTTCTCCACAACCTCTCCAACACCTGTCATTTCCTTGTTTCTTTATGTAAGCCATTCTTCCAAGTGTGAGATAGTATCTCAGTGTAGTTTTAATTTGCATGTTTCTAATGATAAGTGAAGTGGAGCATTTCTTGATGTGTCTGTGGATCATGTATATCTCTTCTGTAGAAAACTGTCTTGTTTCTTTGGACCACTTTTTTATTAGATTCTTCTTTGCTTCTTTTGTAGATCCATATCAATAATTCTGTATAGATGTCTGATATTGGTCATGTCTCTGTTGTGTGATGAGCAAATATCTCCTCCCATTTACTGTACTGGGTTTCCTGATTAACCTTGTGTGTTTACTTTTAGGTATAGAAGGGTTTTAGTTTCATGTAGTCCCATTGATTTATTCTTGTTTTCATTTCCCATGCCCAGGGGGTTGAGTCTCCAAATACAGCTTGATGTGACAGTCCTACAAAGTTTCACTCACATGTTCTTTTATAGGTTTTAGAGTTTCAGTTCTAATATCTAGATCCTTAATCCATTTTATTTTGACCTTGTGTATGGTGTTAGGTTGTGTTCTAGTTCACTTTTCTACACGTGGCTGTCCAATTTTCCCAGCATCAATTGTTTGAGACTTTATTTACCCCATTGATTTAAAAATAGTATAATCTTTGTGGATAACAGTATGGCTACTTCAAAAATAATTAAGTGAGGCATATAGATACACATTGTTCATTGTGACATGTTCTCTCATATCATATATTTTATATCTAATCATCCATTACTGAACACAGGTGATTAATGGATGATTAGATATAAAATATATGATATGAGTTATTAATAGTTCAAACTTGAAGGCAAAATATATGCTCAGTGACATATAGGTGACTAAGGAAATTGGTTTACAGTGGCCTGGAAGGTGATATAGTAGATAAAGTGTTGGGCTCTTGGGGCCAGGTAGTGGTGCTCCTGTTTGAGCACATATGTTACAATGCACACGGACCTGGATTTAAGCCCCTGGTCCTCACCTGCAGGGAGAATGCTTTGTGAGTGGAAAAACAGGTCTGCAGGTGTTTCTCTTTCTCTCTCCTTCTCCATCACCCCTTCCCTCTTTATTTCTCGCTATCTCTATTAACTAAATAAATATAATTTAAAAATTAAAAAAAAAATGAAGTGTTGGATTGTCATCTATAAGGTCTCAGGTTTGATCCCTGGCATGTAGCAGAGTGATACACTGTTCTGTTCTCTCTCTACTCTTCTCATAACTAACTAAATAAATAAATCTTTATATAAAGTAAGTTGTGGTGGTCTGGGAGGTGGCACTGTGATAAAGCTTTGGACTCTCAAGCATAGGGTCCTGGGTTTGACCCCTGGCAGCACATGTGCCAGAGTGATGCTGGGTTCTTTCTCTCTCCTCCTTTCTCATTAATAAAATAAAATAAAATCTTAAAAAAAGAACAACTTTAAAAAAAGTAAAATACTTGATAGGTATTCTTAATTTAAAAAAAAAGTAAGTTGTGGCATATATACACAGGGAGTATCACGTTGCCTCATCCTGGATGGAGCTTGAAGGAATCTTCTTAATTGAGGTGAGCCAAGGGACCAGGTGGTGACGTACCTGGCTGAGCGCACATGTTACAGTGCACAAGGACCCAGATTCGAGCCCCCAGTCCCCACCTGCAGCGGGAAAGCTTTGTGAATGGTGAAGCAATGCTGCAAGTATCTCTGTGTCTTCCTCTCGATCACCCCCTTCCCTCTAGATTTCTGGCTGTCTCTATCCAATAAATAAAATAAAGATAATAAAAAAGAGATAAGCCAAAAAGAGAAGTATGAATACTAACTGATCTCACTCATAGATGGAACTTAAGAAACAAGGCAGAAGTGGAAAACACGTAGTGAAACTTAGACTGAATATGGTGTATTGCACCAAAGCAAAGGTCTCTGGGCAATGAGGAGATGGAAGAGCCTGGAGGACTTTGGGGTCTAAGTGCATTGTGGTAGAAAAAGACCTACACTGGGGATGAGAGTGTTTTGCAGACAAGTGTCATGGGGAGATGAGAAATTGTACCCATATGTGAGCATCTGTACTATGAACTATTGACCCCTCAATAAACTGAAAACAAGAAGACTATATTATATACGTTCATACGCACATTTGTACTCAATGAAATATTATTCAGCCACAAAAAGTAAATTTCACCATATGTGACAACATAGATGAATCCAAAGACTGTTTGCTATCACTTATATGTGAAACCTAATTTAAAAATCCAGTTACATAGACACAGAGAATAAAAAGATGATTACCAAAAGCAGGAAAAAGGGAAATAGAGTGAGATAGACATTCAAAGTCACAAACCTCTAGTTAGAAATGGTTAATAAATATGAGATTATTAAAATTTAAATAAATAATATTAGATTTGTAATTCAACTATTGTACAATATGAATATCACAACTAAAAGTGCAATGTAGTATCCTCAGAAGTTGTTGAGAGTAGGGGCTGGGTGACAGCTCACCTGGTTGAGTATTCACATTACCATGCACAAAGACCAGGATTCAAACCCCAACCTCCACTTGCAGGGAGAAGCTTCATGACAGGTATAGCAGTGCTGAAGGTGTCTCTCTCTCTCTCTCTCTCTCTCTGCTCTCCATCTCTGCTTATCCTCTCAATTTCTATCCTATCAAAAATATATGAATAAATACCAAAACAAACATTTTGAGAGTAAATCATAAGCATTCTCACTACCATAAAAGTTACCTACACTGGGAGTCCAGCGATAGCGCAGTGGGTTAAGCGCAGGTGGCACATAACGCACAAACCGGTTTAAGGATCCCGGTTCGAGCCCCCGGCTCCCCACCTGCAGGGGAGTCCCTCCACAAGCGGTGAAGCAGGTCTGCAGGTGTCTACCTTTCTCTCCTCCTCTCTGTCTTCCCCTCCTCTCTCCATTTCTCTCTGTCCTATCCAACAATGATGACAACAAGAATAACTACAACAATAAAACAAGGGCAACAAAAGGGAATAAATGAATAAATTTTTTTTTAAAGTTACCTATACTAATAAGGCAATTTTTTTTGGCTCTTGGCCTTGTTAACCATTTCACTGTGTATATTTAAATGGCATATATATATATATATATATATATATATATATATAGTAGGATCCATATATGGTGTATATCTATATGTGCATATCTATCTATCTATCTATTTATATATAAATACAAAATATAAAATGATATTAACAAGTGTTTTTCAGAATTGTTTTTTCCCCCAAGTGTTGTTAGTAGACCCTTCAGTATGTTACCATGCATGGCAAAAATCCAGCATTAAATAGAGTATGCAGCTTTTTTCAAACTTGCTTTCTGCTAGAGCTTTTTTTCCTGCATGCATCTTATAAAAGTAAACACAGAATTTCTGTTTTTAAAGACGGTTGATATCCACCTAAGAGGTTTTTTTTACAGAAACTATTTAATCCCTTACCTTTGAAAAGAATTTCTTTTAGTGTTCCCATCTACAATTCTCAAACATTTTTTAAAAACAGACCTTTCTATATAGACCTGATAATATTAGAAGGCACTGATAATTCCTTCTCTTTGATCTGGAATTTTGCCTGCAAATTTATGGCCTTAAGTATCTTTACAACTCGGAACTAATCCCTCCAAAGTTACAACTGATAACTATACTTTTCAGTTGCAAAATTATAATTTTGCACCAGGATGTTAAAATAAATTGAACTTCAGAATAAATTAAGCTCTCTTAACCCTGAAACAACAATCCTGAGGTCTGGGAAATAGTTTTCTGTATGTTCCAAGGAATAGGGAAATTATTTCAATTCAGCCCTAGGAAGAATTCTCAAGTGGAAAGAATTATCTTAAGGTGCTCAGACACTTAACAGATATTGTGAAGGGGTAATCAAAATTTGTTATCAGGAGGAAGGATCACTCCAACCTATCTTTATTTACACAGTAATTCACTCATATTTCTCCTTTTTTAAAGTTTTTTCCTTATGTGTTCAATTTCTTAAAATACAGGAAAGCTGGCTTCTTAGTTCTGTTGATTTCTAGGATTTCAGCTTGCATGTATAGTATTGATTTATGCATAGTATTCCTTTACAAAATCTGAAACTATATGATATATTTGTTTGTTTATTTATTTATTATATTTCTTTATAAAATGGAAATATTGACAAGTCCATAGGATAAGAGGGTTAAATTCTACACAATTCCTGCCACCAGAATTCTGTATCTCATCCTTTCCCTTGAAAGCTTTCCTATTCTTTATCCCAGGATCATTGTTGGGTACAGGAGCTGGAAGGTCTGGCTTCCGTAATTGCTTCTCCACTGAATATGGACATTGGCAGGTTGTTTCATCAGTTGGTGAATTTAAGAGACAATGACTATTTTAGCTGTAGAGTGGATGGCTGTAATTGTTTTCTGTATGACTACAGAAACATGGTGGGTGGCTATGGACACACATCTGTGATAACCATCTCTCCCCCAGACAACTCTCACTCATTTGTCTGTGAGAGTCAGTGACAACTACAAAAAAATAGTAAAGAAGGCAGTAACCAAGATACAAAACTGAAAGAAACATGATACAGAAAGGATTACAAAGAAAGGATGGTTTAGAATCAAAACATAGAATTTTCTGACTGTGACCCCTGTTAAGTAATCAACAAGTATTTAGCTTGAAAATATCAGAAATTAATGGTGATTGTTAATTGATAAGTTTTGTTTTACATGAAGTTCAGCATACTTTATAATAAAATGAATATTGTCCAACACGAATATAAAATTTAAGATATGAATGTTTCAATATATGTTAATACTTAACATTGTCAGTAGGTAGTGTCAGTAGGTAGTTATAAATTAATAAAATAATTATATATTATACAACCTCAAAAGTAGTTTGTTCTAGTAAGTAAAGTAGTTTTATCAGTTTATTAATCTCATTTTATCAGTCTATTAATCTCCTTATATATATGAAGTACACCTAGAAAAAATAAAAAATCATAATTAATCATATAAAATTTTATTATCCAGAGAATTCCACTGTGAATGTTATCTCACTGTGTAATGCATGTAGATATATTGTTACCAAAAATGGAACTGTATCTGTCTGTATTTTCTGTCTTAATAAAATGCTTAGTTTGAGAATTTTATACTACAGAATCATTAGCATCTTAATGAATTTGCATGAGTGTGAGCAGAAGGAAATTCATTGTAATATAAGATATTGGTAGGTTATTATTTTTTAAAAAACAAACTCAATTCATGAAGGCAAGTGACTTCACTCATACAGTGTACTATGAGCCATAATCACTTGCTTTTGTTAACACTTATAACATACTTTGTTTTTTTTTCAGAGGGAAAGAGAACACTGCACGATTCTGTCATTTTATGTGGTACTGAGGACTGAAATCGGAGTATTACACATTCATGGAATGGTGTTTTTCTCTGAGCACCCTCTTTGGTCCAACACTTGAGTCATTTTATTTATTTATTTACTTTCATCATCTTATGGATGAAAAAGAGCTCTTTAAATTTAATTATTAATTGAGGAGAATTGATGGCTTATAGTAAATGTAATTGTTGGCATATGCGTAATATTTCTCAATTTTTTGCCAAATACTCTCAACCCCCAACTAGGTCCTCCTCCACCATCCTGATGGACCTGAACATACCTCCCACCACACCCTTATACACACAGTCTTTTATTTGGTGCAATATACCAAACCCAGTCCAAGTTCTACTTTGGGTTTCCCCTTTATATTCTTATTTCTCAACTTCTGTCCAGGAGTGAGATCATCCCATATTCATCTTTTTCTTTCTGGCTTATCTCACTTAACATGATTCCTTCAAGCTCCATTCCAGATGAGGTGAAGAAGCATTTGTTGTTACTGTACTTTCTGATGTATGACATTCTCACAGGAGTGAAGAA